>NC_042290.1:438479-683479 GCF_901000725.2 Takifugu rubripes
TATTGATCGGCGCCTTCCTGTCTATACCTGGACACAATAAATGGCTCTGACGCATGAAATCAAGTGTAGCAATCACACAGTTCGGTCATCCTCTAAGTCTTTAATAAAGAAGCTCAGCTCAGATGTGGTGCCAATGAAGGTCGAGCGGTTGCTAACAAGACAAAACGTGGTGAGTTCATCCTGTTCACACATGCCAGCAGGGTAGATGGTGAGATATGATTACAGACAGACAGGCAGACAGACAGGAATGTTGTCTTAATTACATTTACATAATAGATATTAACCAGAGCTTTAAATCAATAATGTCTGAGTCACTGAACAGCTCTCACATACACACACACACACACACACACAGACACATGCACACAGACATGCACACACAGCTGCATTATTATGAAAAAAAACTTTATTTTTTAAGGGTACAGTATGATACATTGCAGTAAACACCACTGGACAGACATGTAGTCAAGACAACTACACATAAATAAGGCTGTGTGTGTGTGTGTGTGTGTGTGTGTGTGTGTGTGTGTGTGTGTGTGTGTGTGTGTGTGTGTGTGTGTGTGTGTGAGCGTGAGCATGAGTGACAGAGCTAAGCCAAATAAGCCATATTTCTATCATTTCCTCTGGTAGAAGTGCCGACACCATACAGATGTTGATGGTTATTGTTTAAATGCAGGGTTGAGCTGGTGCAGTTGTCAGGACTTTTATTTCAGCCCCTGAACGTCTGTCATTAGGGCACCAAGCTCCTGGCGCAGGTATCAGTAGAGTTAAACTCTTATAAAACATCATGTACATGGTTAAACATTTGTTTTAATGGAGATCAACCACAGGACTATTAGTGGATGTATTTTAAAGGCCTTTTACTTAAATAGAATAGCATATTTCTGTGCATCCTCTGATCCATAATTTGCTGTCCCTCTGTGGACCTTAGGGGGGGGGAAATGGAATGCTCGGGGTTTATTTAGCAGTGAGAAGTGCTGGCACATCAGTGGTTTTATCCAGTCCAGCTCCATCCTCATCAGAATCACTCTGAGTGCTGTTGCTCTCGTCTGAGGTGCTGTCAGCGGTGGACTCCTCACTGCTCTCCTCAGGCTCTGAGTTATGGCTGCTGCTGCTGCTGTCACTAACAGAACTGCTGCTTGCCTCATTCTCCTCTTCATCTGGGTTGCTGGAGCTGCCACTCTCATTGTTGCTCGCGCTATCTCCTTCCTCAGGCAAGGGGCCCTGGTCCTGAGAGATGCTCGAGGAGATGTCCATGCCCTGGTTGTCCATCTCAGGGGTGCTTGTATCCTCTTCCAGGAGATCAGACTGGACCTGAAGAGTCTGGAAGTGTCAGAGAAAATAGTTCAATTCCTACTTTAACATTTGCCAAAGCAGGAAGAACAAAGTAAAGCTAAAGAGATGAACTTATGACTTGAAAGATCATTCTTCTGGAAGTTCAGTGTTGTTTTTTTTATTTGTGTAAAAGTAGTAACAGTAGTGCTGCTACTAGTAGCCACTACAAATGTGGCCATGGTTACAATATAGTACAATATAGTGAGCTAAATTATTACATTTTTAAAGTGGAGGAAATGCATCAACTTATACTGACCTGTACCTTGTATACCTGCATTGACTTCTCCACCTCATTGCCATGGTTCATGTCATAGCTCGTCTTCTTTTCTGCGTCAACATACTCGTAGGGCTTGTATGGTCCAGAAACCTTGTGATAGGACTTATCCTCAATGTAGAGGATGGACTTGTAGTCGTCAGGGTAGCCTCCCATGCTGTCTCCACGTCCGTTATCTGTGACTATGGTGGGGAGGATGGGCTCCTGTGTGGTTTCAGTCACGGGTTCCTCTGTGAAGACCTCAGGGCTGGCTGTGGTAGGAGCTGGTGTGGAGGGCTCATCCGAGTCTGAGCTGTCGGAATCATCTTCATCCTCCTTAGATTCAATCAATCAATCAATCAATCAATCAATCAATCAATCAATCAATCAATCTTTATTTATATAGCGTCTTATACAATCAAAATTGTTTCAAGGCGCTTTCCAGAATCCCAGGGCCTAACCCCAGACAAGAAACAGTGGCAAGGAAAAACTCCCTTTAACAGGAAGAAACCTTGAGCAGCACCAGGCTCATGTAGGGGGACCCTTCTGCTGATGGAGAGGAGAGGAGAGGAGAGGAGAGGAGAGGAGAGGAGAGGAGAGGAGAGGAGAGGAGAGGAGGGGAGGGGAGGGGAGGGGAGGGGAGAGGAGAGGAGAGGAGAGGAGAGGAGAGGAGAGGAGAGGAGAGGAGAGGAGAGGAGAGGAGAGGCACAGAGCACAGAAACACACACAGAAATCCACTATACAGTGGGTCAGCAGGGCCGGAGGTCATCATGCAGCTCCGAAGGCGGCGATACCTGTAAATGAATAGAGGGAAGGGGGGAGAGAAGCAGAAAAACTACACAGGAATCAGCATAACTAGTCTGCTTGATGAGGAGGAGGAAAGGAGAGGAAAGGAGAGGAGAGGAAACCATGACCCAGTGGGGTGACAGAGGCCTGTCAGGTGATCATGTTTCCGGACCCCGGCAGCCTTGGCCTATAACAGCATAGCTAAGATGTGACCTAATAATTAGACGACCCCCTAAGTATGGTAATGTGTCTGTCTATAATAGTAACTGGAACTACAGAATTAGTAACAATAAGCTTTTTCAAAGAGGTAGTCTGATCTTAAAAGTAGTAGAGTCAGCCTCCCGTACCTGGACAGGGAGCTGGTTCCATAGCAGGGGGGCCTGGTATCTAAATGCTTGGCCCCCATTCTACTCCTAGAAACTCTGGGAACCACAAGTAGACCAGCAGTCTGAGAGCAGAGTGGTCTATTGGGCTGATAAGGTGTCACTAGCTCCTCCAGCTAGGCCTCTGAGGACCTTGTAGGTCAAAAGAAGGGTTTTAAAAATTATTCTAAATTTAACGGGCAGCCAATGAAGAGACGCCATTATAGGAGTTTTGTGATCTCTTTTGTCAATATCTGTCAGAACTCTGGCTGCAGCATTTTGGATCAACTGGAGGCTTCTTAAAGAGTTGTTTGGACACCCTGATAATAAAGAATTACAATAGTCCAGCCTGGAAGTAACAAATGCATGAATTCACTTTTCAGCATCATGCCGCTTCAGTAGCTTCCTAATCTTTGTGATGTTCCTCAGGTGAAAAAAGGCACTTCTAGAGACTAATTTAATGTGTGAGTTGAAGGAGAGATTTTGATCAAAAGTTACTCCTAGATTCCTCACAGAGAGACTAGATGTTAATGAGATACCATCTAGAGTGATCATATGATCTAATCTATCCCTAAGAGGTTCAGGACCAACCACCATGACCTCAGTTTTTCCTGGAAATTTGAAGACATCCAGGACTTTATGTCTTTAAGACAGGTCTGGAGCTTCACTATTTTCTCTGTCTCCTCTGATTTCATGGATAAATAAAGCTGAGTGTCATCAGCATAACAATGAAAATTTATCCCATGCTGCCGAATAATGTTCCCTAAGGGAAGCATGTACAAGGTGAAGAGATTGGTCCAAGTACAGAACCTTGAGGAACTCCATGGCTAACCCTACTGTATGAGGAGGGAACACCATGGACATGAGCAAACTGGTATCTATTGGATAAATATGATCTAAACCAGTCTAGTGCTGTCCCTTTAATCCCAATCACATGTTCCAGTCTCTGTAACAGGATGCTGTGATCAGCTGTATCAAAAGCAGCACTGAGATCCAGCAGAACCAGCATATCTGGTTATCTGCTGGAGGAAACCAACCGACTCAATTAATGAAATGAAGCCATTTCTAAAGCTGTCATTTACAACGTCTACATGGATATTAAAGTCTCCAATGATAATGACTTTGTCTGTTCTAAGGACCAAGTCAGATAAGAAATCAGAGAACTCAGACAGGAACTCTGAATGTGGCCCAGAAGGGGGCCGATATACAACTACAAGCAGAAGTGGCTTTTCTGCCTTCCAGTTCAGATGGGTGATGCCAAGAGTCAGGCTTTCAAATGAACTGCCATGTTTTTGTCTAGGATTAATTAATAACTTGGAGTGATAGATTGCTCCCCCTCCTCGACCAGTAACACGAGGAATATGATAATTAAGATGGGTAGGAGGAGTAGATTCATTTAAGCTCACATACTCCTCCTGAAGCCAGGTTAGTAAGACAAAATAAATCAATGTGATGATCCGCTATCAGGTCGTGTACTAACAGGTATTTACACAAAATAGATCTAATATTTAACAGTCCACACTTAATTGTGATATTAGTTTCTCCACCTTGTGCTTTATTATTAATTTTAATAAGATTATGGTGATTGACCGCTCCCCTGTTCTGTGCTTGGTGAACTTTTAATCGTGGAACAGAGACTACCTCTATAGTGTTAAATATGTTATTGTAGGTGGATGAGGGTTCTATGGAAGCAGCAGAGAGGTGTATAAGACTACAACTCTGCATCCTGGTCTGGACCCTGGATTGTCAGGTCACTTTGGGTCTAATAAAATTAGCCAAATTACTAGAAAGATTCCTGGTGACATTGAAAAAAATGTTCTGAATCCACGCCAACACACACAAATGTATCAGTAAATCAGTCAGTGTTTTCTGTGGTTTGACTCACACTCTCATCATCATCCTCATCGCTGCCCTCACTGCCATTGCTGTCGACAGATGGTGCAGCCGAAGAGAAGGTGTCTGTCATGTCAGATTTGGCCTCTTCGGGAGCCTGTGCCACTACCTGCCGCCAAAACCACAAACAGTTACAAACACAGCAGATCTGCAGGACACCCTATAAACATACTTGACAGCTCTCACCTCATCTTCTTCCGTCTCTGTGCTCTCATCTGCAGCTGCCACATTCTAGGATTCAAAAATGTGTGTGTGTCAAAACTCTGTTATGCCAGTTCAATATCTTATCTTTGCAATGTAATAACTGGAGTAGACACATTGTTGTGGTGGTGCTGTAGGCAATAAATGAAAGGAAAAATCCAGAAAGTCTATGAAAAGAAGGACTATTGGAATATTTTACCTGCAGAGGTTTTGCACTGTTGATACTGCCTGAAACTGCAGGCCGTCGCTTCTGTGGAGAAGGTCATTAACAGCAAATAGGAATTTCTCTCTCTCGCCCCCCCACCTCATACTCACCACTTCCTCAGCGCTCTCTGAACTGTCTGATACTTTTCTTGCCTACAGGACAAATATTTGTGCACAGCAGATTAATGTGAGAAAGCCTAAATAACACAGTGTAAATGTCACTGAATACAAGATACATGATGCGACCGAGATAAAGGACTGACCGGCCGACAGAAGACTGTGGCGAAGAGCAGAAGAAAAACAAGGGCCACTCTCATTTTCACAGCTTGGTGTGTCTGTATGTAAAAAACAGACACATATTTCCTGAAGTTAGTTTAATCCTTACAAGAACAAGGCAAACTCATTTTGTGAAAAGTTCATACTTTTTCTAAAAAACTCTTCGCTTTGGTCAAATTCCCTCCTTAAAATGGAGGCTCCATGATCACAGGTCTGTGGTGCGTTTAGAGACTATGGTATGTCACAGGAAGTCATTCAAGCCTTAATTACAGACATAAACGAGTGGTTCTGCTCTGCTTCAGGACTGTGTGCTATAACACAGTTATTATTGGAGTTTGAGAAAATCTCATAGTTTGGTGTTTCCTCAACAACTTTTTGTAAGGTTTGAAGTTCATTTAAGACACTATATTACGTTTTTCTTGCTGATGATTTAAATTCTATAGTCAGATTGAAAAATAACAAAGATCCAACGCACCTTCACTGCCCCCTGGTGGTCACGTGTAGTAATATCTGTATGACTTTGCTCTCAGATTAATCAGGTAATGAGCTTTGAATAATATTGTGACATTAGTGAACGATGATCACATGGCATTTTCATGTTATTTTTGTTTTTATCAGGCTCAAAACAGATGTTTCAATGTATTTTTACCTCATCTTGGAATGTTTTCTTTTTCTGTTCTTGCAGTGGGAGGACTCAACTCGCCTCCGAGTCTGCTCCTCTCTTTAATGATGGACTCTCCTTATACTGTGTAATTCAGCAGGTTATTACTGGAAAACCACAGCAGAGCTGAAACATTACTCCTATGAAGATGCTTATTCTGATTTTAGTACATCAGTCTAAATGAGAACAGATGTGGGATTTATAGAGTGTCATATTTTTAAGGATTCAAAGACCTAAACCCCCATAATTGCAAAGCAACAGTATGAAGGTTAAATGTGTAAAAGGGAAATATATTAATTTAATCTACAGTTAACTGGGTGGAATTAATTACACTCTCTAAACAGATTTTTCAAATGTCATTTTTATGGTTTCATTTTCAGGGTTTTCAAAAATATTTAAATCAGAAACAAACAAAAAATCTACTGACTGAATTAGATTTATGCCCAGGTTTGTATGTTATTTGATGAGATTGATATTTTTCCTACTTTTTATTGTTGTTCTATTTACACAAGATAGCAGAAATGAACAGTTTAGATGCACTTTGGTTTGACTTCAGATTCACAGTCACAGTCCTGAACAAGCAAAAACAAGCAATCTCGCTTAGGTGTGTGTGTGTGTGTGTGTGTGTGTGTGTGTGTGTGTGTGTGTGTGTGTGTGTGTAGGTAGAAGTTAGTCTTCCCAGCCATGTGACCCATCCAGACAGATTCCTGACGCTGACACAAATCTGCAAATGAAATTCAGACTCTTCTTCCCTTCCAGCCAATCAGAGGCAGTGTTCTGCCCCCACAAAGCTTTAAAAAAAGAACTCATAATTAACTCCAATACACTATGGAGATTCTTTGGTATATCTTTGAGCTGTCATCTGGGTTTCGCCACAATTTAGATTCAACAAAGATTCAATATGGAAATGAAGCAAAATCAACTCAAAGGCAGGTGGAAATCTTGTGGGAAGCAAATGATGCTGTCAGCATTTAAATAATTGGACTTTTGATTTCTTTTAAACTGGCTAAAAATATATTAGCTGTAAGACAAACCTCACATATGCATTAATCTGCTGCAGGCTGCTGGTTTGAATATTTCTACTAGAAACTTTGCAGAATTTATTCTCTTAGAGCCTCTATCAGAACTCCATCCCAGTTGTACTGGGATAAAGTCCATTTGATGAGGTGTAACAGGCCTTATTTCTTTGGCCTTTCTAATATGAGCAGATTTTCGTGCTGGAAACTGTTTCTGTAGAACATCCAAGGTCACTGTGAAATAAAAATGTTATGGTAACAAATAACTCATTTCATTTTCCAGTTTCAGATACACAAAAGCAGGCTGTTAGAAGTTTCTGCATAAGTTCGATCTCATTTAATTTATTGAAGCAATTTAAACGAATGCGAACACCAAACCCCAGCACATGTACATTCCTGTATTTCTGACCTTGTTTTCCAGCTCCAGAATATCAGCAGGTCTGCAGAAAGTGATGGATGTGAACTCTCCCTTGGGTTTTAGCTCCTTGGGTTTCTTGGATGTTGCTGGTCCACTCAGTAATGATGATGATGATGATGATGCTGAAAGATCGGCTCCTTGGTCGGCTTATGAAGCCTCCAGACTTCAGCAGCAGCCAATCAGCTGGGAGTCTGTGATGTAATGTGGTTAACCGCTCCTGTGGCCCCACTTTCCTCTCTCCCACTCTTCCTGTGGTTGCTGCTGTCCTGGGGTGGGGGCAAATGCACAGTCACAGTCACAGTCACAGTCACAGTCACAGTCACTCACACACACACACACACACACACACACACACGCACACAAACACACTGCACAGGCAAAGGCATGGATAAAGATTTCCAGCCAAGACTGATGCATGTGTGTGTATTTCTTTGCCTCTAAATCAAACACACATGCTGGCTGTTGAGTTAATTTGAGAACAAGTAGTAACGAGTTCCAGGAAAAAAGCAGAACATGGCGGCGAGTGGGATGACTGGGATTCAAGTCATCTGACTGAGGTCTCTTGGGATAATTGAGAATTTGTCTGCAAATCCAGACTGATTTGTCTTAAAGTGTGAAAGGAGGGGAGAGACATGTTTTTGTCTGTCTGTGTTAACAATTATAATTTGAAGACAGACCCACTTTTTCTCTCTCGTGTGTTCACTTGTGCACCCTGCATACCATACTCAGCCAAATGTACATGTGTGGATTAACGTTGCTTCCATGGTAAAGCACTTTTCGTGTATTTTGACGCCACACATTTTGTTGTGTGAGATGAATAATTCTCACCTTCCAGTTTTATGCTCTATGTTTAGCAGATCTGCTTCTCCACCATATCACTCCTGCGCAACACTAAATGGTTTACAGTTGCCTCATCTCTAGATTTGTCTACATATGTGATGTAATGTGCATTTACAGTCACAACAGCATCTTACAGTGGTCAAAACCTCTCAAGATAACAAGGAATGAGGAATCTGATCCGAGGCGGGAAAATTCATCTATAGGATCATCGGATTAATCTAAAGACCACAATGATACCAGATTAAAAAAAAAAAAAAATCATATAAAAGCTTGTGGTGTTAATGTGAAGAACATAAACGTCACACACCAGTGTCACAGCCTGCACCATGTTAATCAGTTGTGCGTGCCAGGTTATTTGTGTGCTCATGCTCATCCATGCTTTCTCTGATGATATTCTTTGGACCGGTTTCCTGTCCTACTCCCGTCCTGCTCATTCTTCTGTTTGACCAAGTCTTTGCTGCTCCCTGCTCATTCCTGTTGGCCTGAGTTCTTCTCATCCTGGAACGAGTTCATCTCTGAGGTTGTGGGTCGTGCTTCTGCCTCTGACAACCAGAGCACTTCAGCTCATTTAGTTATTTGTTCAGCTTTTTACCTTTCGGGGTCACGGGGAGGGGACACATATGAGCAAATACATTGCTCACCCTTGGATGGGCCACCAGCTCGCCACAGGACCCTAAGTGAGCATTTGCATATTCGTTACCTTGCTCAAAGGTACCACGGCAGTGATTTGGCTCCTATTCATTTGCATTATTAATTTACTTAATGTATCTATTTATACTTGATGTAGCTATCTATTTATCTTGGATTGTTATAAATATTATATTATATATTATATATAAATATATATACAGTATAATATATTATATATATATTTTATATTCTTATTTCATTTTTTTTCCTCTGCATGTTTTTGCTGCTGGTGCACTGTAAGTTTCCCGTGGTGGGACAAATAAAGAAATCTGAATCTGAATCTGTTTTTAGTATGAAGTTGATTTAATGAAAAATTCTGTAGTTTTTAATTTCCTGTAAAAACTAAAGGGGTTCATATGGGTCCATTTCCACTGACATTCCCCACATAACCTATTCCCACATTTTAAATGCATCGAGACAAGATCCTGACAGTTGGACAGTTAAATGCCTGAGGATGTCTGACTCATGTGCTGCACAAGATTTATGATGCACAACCAGTCAAACTGAAAGGCAGGGCCACGTAGAAGTTGATTTCCATACATCTCAGACATTTTTGGCAGTAATAATTCCTTCAGTGACACCTCAAAGTTGACAACGCTTTAATTTACCACTAATTAACGTTCCCTTGCACCATGTCACTGATGATCAGTCTTGAATCTTGCATATAGTGCAGCCAATCCTCTGACTGCTCAGACATGTTGGACTCTGACAGATTGATGAGGTTTTTGGGCCTCAAACATACAATTAGTCTCAGTCACATGACGGCATCATTCTCCTGCAGAAACAAAAAGTACTGCAAAAACCAAGGAACCCAGAGAATGTTTGTCTGAAATCCAAAGATCTCACCGTCTTGATGAATTCTGATTTTTTTTTTAACTGTACACTCACTATCTTAAACTACAGAAAAATACACTTTCTGATCCAAGAGCAGTTATATTATAGTGACACCTCAAGTTAGGACAAAACAAGAAAAAAGAACCCAAAAATGAAGGAGTGAAGTAAGTTCAAAATAGCTCTAGTAAGGAGTTTCTATTAACAGCAACTAAAACATATCAGATATTCTTGGAAACACCCACTTGAATTAAAAAAAATATGTATCCTTAATGCTTGAATTCATGTTGTGAGTGACATTTTAGTGTTATGATGAATGTGATGTGAAGAACAAGGAGGCAAATGAGATGTTTTATATCTACTTATTTGGGGACCAATAAACCAAAAATATTCTCCTTTAAAAAATCACCTGAAAATCATTGAACTGATGATCTAAATATTCACAGTAATGTCCCAGGATGCAATTATTATAGACTCGGATGAACCGGGAGAAACAAGTGATTTAGCATGAGAAATCCAGATTGTTGCAGTTGCATCTTTGTGTATCAATGTGTGTGTCAGCGAGCATGATTGTGATTCAGTGTGTAAAGAAGTTTGACTGATCCAGGTGAACAGAGTCACAATGTAAATGTCCTCTTCCTCATCAAGTAGACTAGTGATGCCATTTCTTGTGTAGTTTTTCTGCCCCCCCGATTCTGTATTCATTTACAGGTATCGCCGCCTTCAGAGCTGCATACTGACCTCCGACTGGCAGCTTATTCAATATTCAATATAATGTATTTTTTGTATGTATTTCTATGTTCTATGCCTCTCTCCCTCTTCCTCTCCTCTCTCTTTACCCAGCCGGTCATCAGCAGGAGGGTCCCCCTACATGAGCCTGGTCCTGCTCAAGGTTTCTTCCTGTTAAAGGGGAGTTTTTCCTTGCCATTGTTGCTTGTCTGGGGTTAGGCCCTGGAATTCTGGAAAGCGCCTTGAAACAATTTTGATTGTATAAGACGCTATATAAATAAAGTGTGACGGGTATGGTATGGACCCAAGTGCAGTCCACAACAGGCAAAGAACTGATGATCAGTTAACAGGTTTATTGACTGCAATCTGGCAAACAACGGACAGTTCGAGAGCGGGGCAGTGGACTTGGTCGAGGCAGGCAAAAAGTCAGTAACCGGGAGGCAGGCAGAATCAGGCAAACAATCCAGAGGGAGACTGGCTGAGTTCGTGGTCAAAACAGAAGACAGGGTTAATTTACCAGGGGTCAGGCAGAACAGGCAGGTCGGAAACAGGCAGGGTCGATTCCGGGAAGACAGGCAGGTAAACGCTGGAAGGTCATGCATAGCAGCGACAATCTGGCACTGAGTGAGTGTGAGGCTGGAGAATATATACTGGTAGGTGAACTGATTGATGAGTGAGGGCAGGTGTGGTGATCAGAGGGTGTGGTGTGAGCAGGGCAGTGGAAAAGAACTGAGTCCATGGGCTGGAGCAGAGTGTGACATAAAGATTGATTTGATTTGATTTGATTTGATTTGATTTGATTGATTTGATTTGATTTGATTTGATTTGATTTGATTTGATTTGATTGATTTGATTTGATTTGATTTGATTTGATTTGATGTAAGACCCAGTCACCATTTACCATTTAGGTGCTTGTGGAATGTCATTGAAGCATTTGCTTACTGACTGGCAAAACCAGGTTAATTACTGCCAGTGGATGTGGTAAAAAAAAAAAAAAAGAGGTAAAATTAATAGACCAGTCAGACCTGCCATGGATGTTTAAAGCATGACTGTACCAACATGGCTTCCTTACCAAGATCTTGGGGCCACTCCTCTATAACGTGCCAAGATCAATATTTGAGAACTTGGAAGAAAGGTCAAGGGCTACCAAGGTCAGTTTTGAATGGGTTAATTTCTGGCACTCTTCCTTCCCCCTGCCATCACCGGGGGAAAGGAGGGGTAATGAGAGAAATGTCTCAGGAGATGAGGTCTTCCAGAATGGTGGGAATGAGGCAACGGGGTGCTTGGACGGAAGGGTACTATCCGATCGAGAGGAATGTGACCTGTGTAAGGCTGAGCCACAGCAGATGAAACTCCTCATCCAGGGTGTATATAATGTTGATCTCAGCCCATCAAACCTAGAGGTGTGGGGAAAAGTGTAGATACCCGCACATCCACTTTCCCACAGGTGTGTAACCCTAGCACATTCTGATTAGTTAACCTAAGTTACTGAAAGAGGGAAAGCGTAGGCAGAGACATGATCCTGTCCTGAAGGCATTGCTGAAGCCATTGCTGTACGTTGGCGAAGCCTTTCCACCCCTCCAAGCAAACCATTACCTTCATCAAGGCGGGGTTGCAGTCAAAACCAGGTGCAAAAACATCTGCTGGCATCTTGGCAGCTCTTATTGAACCCTGAGCAGCCACTCAAGTTCCCCAACCAAACTGTGACACCCAGATCAGATATCGTTGTCCTGGCTGAGTCCACCAGACCTGTTGTTCCATTGGAGCTAGTGGTCCCTTGGGACGATCGTTTTGAAGGGCCCTTTGGAAGGAAACTCACCAAGTAAGAAGGCCTCATTGGCATTTGCCAATGAACCTGATAGGAGGGCAAGATTTTTATTTTTTTTAGGAGGACAGAATCAGGGGCTTCGTAGCCCAATGACTTTTCAGAGCTTCCAGTAGGATGGGCATCGATGGAGAGAAGAAGAGAAAATCCATCAGCAAAACCACCGAAGCGGCAGAGAGAGCCTGGAGGTGACTGTGGCTCAAGACAGGAGAAGCATGGGGGGTAGAAAAGCCATCAATACAATTAACATTTGACTTGGTTATCCTATCATTGTACCAGTCAGTTTAAGAGAGGAAGCAGGAAGTTATGGCTTTGCTGCTTTATTTTCTATCTTAGCAAATATGGTACATGCAAAGCTCTGGAAGCCAACAATATCAAACTTCTATTAATTTTTAAATGATTAATTGCATGTTTCATAAATAACACTATAAATATTGGCTTGTGAATTTTGACTTTTTTTTTTACCCTGAGATCACAACAACTGGTTTTGAGACTTCATAACACCAAACAGTTACTGGTGTACATTTTGTCAGAGCCTTTGGGAAACACAATCACAAACATACACACACACACGCACATGCACTAACACACACACACAGTCAGTCATTTTCCAGTATGACTTGGCTGCCACCGACTTCCTGTATCTAGTTAGTTTACAGAGTGTCACTTCCTGGAAAGAGCAAAAAGTTTCCATGGAACGACACAGTTGTCATTGTAGGTGTTGTATGTGCACTACACACACACACACACACATACACAAATAAACACACACACACATAAACAATAGTGATTCTTTTTTTAAATTCCGATGACATGATTCAAGTTTGCTTCCTGGAGGGCTTCACACTGCAGGGTTCACCCAGCATATGAAATGACATAAAAGCATCAAAGAACACAAAGTGAAAATAAATGGTTCCAGTTGTTTCATTGATTACACCCTGAGATGTATTTTCCCTTCTATGATTGATGTGCATTATTATTTATACTATGTTTAACAGAATACCAATAGAATATAAATTGCTAACCTGGAAATCATTCATATGGTTTCATGATTAACATGTTTAGCTGCAGTTAAACATCCTGTGTGCAGAATAGTAACTGTGGAAACAAGATTAGTGACTGTGGAAACAAGATTTTGATCCATTTCTGTCAGCTGTTGCTTATTTCTGATGAATGTTGTGGGAGGCAGACTCATCCAGGATAGACAGGACCTGCCCTGAAAGCTATTCACCCTCATCCATCCACCTTTGTTGTGGTTGTTAGGCCAGTTGATAAAAGTGTTGCACTCCAATTTAGTTGGGCTACATAAAGAGAAACAATGTTGTGTTTCAGAAGTCTCCTGTGAAAAGGTTTAGTTGTAGATGAGTGGATGAGTCCTGTAACTCAAAACAAACCCAAACCAGAAGTTGGTAACAAACCTAAGTCAAAAGTGGAACAGAATTAACAAAAATACATTTTACTGGGAACAGTTTAGTTGTACCAGAAGGGCAGCAGTGGAGAAGCTGCCTGTTCATAGTGAGGAATGTTGTTGTGATTGGGAGTATTTTTGTCCAGTAAGGAATCATTTAGATTCCTCTTTACACTTTGCAGAAAGCAGTCAGCCAATCACAAGTTGGCCAGGAGTTGAATGCAACTCATTGAATTTTGGCTTGTGACTTTGAAGGTGGCTGGTTGTTAATGCAAAACAGGCTGGCTTGAATATTTTAGAACCTGCTGAGCTAGTTGAATTTAACCCACAACCATCTCTAAACCATCAGGGTTTACAGAGAATAGTCCAAAAAGAGGAAATATCGGGAGATGCAGTTTTGTGGATAAAAATGCCTTGTGGATGTGAGAGATCAGAGGAGACTGGGCAGACTGGTTTAGATGGTAGTATTGCAGCAGTAACTTAGATAACCACTGTTTACAACTAAGGAGTGGAGAATGCTATCTTTTAACCTTGAACCTTGAAGGAGCTGGGCTACAGCAGCAGGACACCACATTTCCTGGTCCGATAAGTCTATTTCAGCTGCAACCTTCAGTTGGTTGTTTCAGAATTTGGTGTAAATAACATAAAAGCCTGGATCCATCCTGTCTGGTATCAAAGGTTCAGGCTGGTGCTGCTGGTGTAATGGTGTGGGATATTTCTTGGCACTCTTTGGGCCCCTCAGTACCTTGGTTAAATGCTGCAGCCTCCCTGAGTGTTGCTGCTGACCATCTCCATCCCTTTGTGACCACAGTGGACCATCTTCTGATGGCTACTTCCAGCAGGATGATGCACCCTGTCACACAGCTCAGATCATCTTGAACTGGTTTCTGGACCAGGACAATGGGTTGACTGTACTCCAGTTGCCTCTAAAGTCAACAGATCTCACTCCAGTAGATCACCTTAAGGATGTGGTGGAAGAGGAGAATTAAGGCAGTTGTGAAGGCAAAATGGGGTCTAACCTTTTACGAGCATGGTGGACCTAATAAAGAGCCAGTGAGGGTATTTACTGATGAAACTTCCATCCATCCATCCATCCTCTACCGCTTATCCGGGGTCGGGTCGCGAGGCAGCAGCCCAAGAAGAGAAGCCGAGACTTCCCTTTACCCAGCTACGTCTTCCAGCTCGTTCCAGCTCGTCCAGGAGGTCCGCTGGATAGCAGACAAGAGACATAGTCTCTCCAACGTGTCCTGGGTCTTCCCGGGGGCCTCCTACCGGAGGGACATGCCCTGAGAACCTCACCAGGGAGGCGTCCAGGGGGCATCCTAACTAGATGCGCAAGCCATCTCATCTGGCTCCTCTCAACGTGGAGGAGCAGCGGCTCTACTCCGAGCTCCTCCCGGATAGCAGAGTGTTTCACCCTATCTCTAAGGGAGAGCCCAGCCACCCTACAGAGGAAACTCATTTCGGCCGCTTGTACCCATGATCTTGTTCTTTCGGTCATTACCCAACGCTCATGACTATAGGTGAGGTTGGGAACGAAGATCGACCAGTAAATCGAGAGCTTCGCCTTTTGGCTCAGCTCTCTCTTCACTACAATGCGGTGCAGTGTCCGCATTACTGCGGACGCGGCACCGATCCGCCTGTCGATCTCCTGCTCCATTCTTCCCTCACTCAGGAACAAGACCCCGAGGTACTTGAACTCCTCCACTTGGGGCAGGATTTCCTCCTTGACCTGGAGAAGGCACTCCACCTTTTTCCGGTTGAGAACCATGGCCTTGGATTTGGAGGTGCTGATTTTCATCCCAGCCGCTTCACATGCGGTGGCGAACTGATCCAGTGATAGTTGGAGGTCACGGGCCGATCATGCCAACAGGACTACATCATCTCCAAAGAGCAGAGACCCGATCCTGAGGTCACAAAACCGGACCCCCTGAACACCATGACTGCACCTAGCAATTCTGTCCATAAAAGTCACGAACAGAATCGGTGACAAAGGGCAGCCCTGGCAGAGACCAACCCTCACCGGAAACGAGTTTGACTTACTGCCAGCAATGCGGATCAAACTCTGACACCGATCGAACAGGGAGCGGACGGCCCATATCAGGGGGCCCGACACCCCATACTCTCGGAGGACCCCCCACAGAACCCCCTGAGGGACACGGTCGAATGCCTTCTCCAAGTCCACAAAACACATGTGAACTGGTTGGGCAAACTCCCATGCACCCTCGAAGACCCTGCTGAGGGTGTAGTGCTGGGTGAAAATCGCATTGCTTTTCCTGAATCCGAGGTTCGACTATCCAGCGGACCTCCTCTCCAGTACCCCTCAATAGACCTTACCAGGGAGGCTGAGGAGTGTGATCCCCCTATAGTTGGAACACACACTCCGGTCCCTCTGGGACTACCACCCCAGTCTGCCAATCCAGCAGCACCGCCCACAATGTCCACGCAATGTTGCAGAGTCGAGTCAACCATGACACCCCTACAACATCCAGAGCCTTAAGAAACTCTGGGCAGATCTCATCCACCCCTGGGGCCTTGCCACCGAGGAGTTTTTTGACTACCTAGGCAACTTCAGCCCCGGAGATATGAAGGCCTGTCCCCAGGTCCCCAGGCCCTGCTTCCTCACTGGAAGGCGCGTTGGTGGGATTGAGGAGGTCCTCGAAGTATTCCTTCCACCGATCCACAACATCCTGAGTTGAAGTCAGCAGCACACCATCGCCACTATACACAGTGTTGACAGTGCACTGCTTTCCCTTCCTCAGATGCCAGATGGTGGTCCAGAACCTTTTCGAAGCCGTCCGGAAGTCGTTCTCCATGGCCTCACCGAACTCTTCCCATGCCCGGGTCTTTGCTTCGGCAACCGCTGTAGCTGCACTCCGCTTGGCCTGCCAGTACCTATCTGCTGCCTCAGGAGTACCACAGGCCAGTAAGGCCCAATACGACTCCTTCTTCAGCCTAACAGCATCCCTCACCGCTGGTATCCACCAGTGAGTTCGGGCATTGCCGCCAGGACAGCACCAACCACCTTGCGGCCACAGCACTGGTCAGCCGCCTCAACAATGGAGGCACGGAACATGGTCCACTTGGACTCAATGTCCCCCGCCTCCCCCGGGACATGGTCAAAGCTCTCCTGGAGGTGTGAGTTGAAGCTCCTTCTGACGGGAAACTCTGCCATGGGGTTCCCAGCAGACCCTCACAATACGTTTGGGTCGGCCAGGTCTGTCCAGCATCCTTCCCCACCATCGGAGCCCACTCACAACCAGGTGGTGATCAGTTGACAGCTCTGCCCCTCTCTTCACCCGACTGTCCAGAACATGCGGCCGCAAATCCGATGACACGACCACAAAATCAATTATCGATCTGCGGCCTAAGGCGTCCTGGTGCCAAGTGCACATGTGGATGCCTTTATGCCTGAACAAGGCGTTTGTTATGGACAATCTGAGACGAGCACAGAAGTCCAATAACAAAATGCCATTCGGGTTCAGATCAGGAGAGCCATTCTTCCCAATCACACTTCTCCAGGTCACACTGTCGTTGCCAACTTGAGCATTGAAGTCGCCCAGGAGGACGAGGGAGCCCCCAGAAGGAGCACTCTCCAGCACTCCCTCTCAGGACTCCAAAAAGGGTGGATACGCTGAACTGCTGTTAGGACCATAGGCACAAACAACAGTCAGGATCCATCCCCCGACCCGAAGGCGAAGGGAGGCTACCCTCTCATTCACCGGGGTAAACTCCAATATACAAGCACTGAGCTGGGGAGCAACGAGAATTGCCACCCCTGCCCGTCGCCTCTCACCATCAGCAACTCCAGAGTGGTAGAGAGTCCAACCCTTCTCGAGAAGACTGGTTCCAGAGCCCTTGCTGTGCGTCGAGGTGAGGCCGACTATATCTAGTTGGAACTTCTCAACCTCGTGCACCAGCTCAGGCTCCTTTCCCACCAGAGAGATGACATTCCATATCCGTAGAGCCAGTTTATTCAGCCGGGGATCAGACTGCCAAGGTCCCTGCCTTCGGCTGCTACCCAACACACAATGCACCCAACCCCCTTGGCCCCTCCTGCAGGTGGTGGCCCCACCCCCTTGTATTATTAAAGTATTCCTATGATCTCTACCTATTCTCTCCTCTACCTGTCCTCCCCCTTCTCCTCTCTCTCTACCCAGCCACCCCATCAGCAGGAGGGTCCCCTTACATGAGCCTGATCCTGCTCAAGGTTTCTTCCTCTTAAAGGGGAGTATTTCCTTGCCACTGTTGCTTGTTGGGGGGTCAGGCCCTGGGATTGTGTAATGTTACCTAGAAACAATTTTGAGTGTAACAGACACTATATAAATAAAGATTGATTGATTGATTGATTGATTGATTGATTGATTGATTGATTGATTGATTGATTGATTGTTTGACAATAAAAGCTCCAAGCAGTTTTCAAATTTAACAACATATATGTAAATGTAAAAGTATCATTTTTATTGTATCTATATAATCGCTAATCTTTGGTTTCCAGATTGTTGTTTGAAGCTTCACTCTGAAACTGCAGCAGGGCCACAGTCACTAATTAGACAGGCTTCTTTTTTTTGGCAGGATTTGGATAATGAAACTAGGCCAAGGGGAATTTCTGACAATTTCTGTCATCATCATAGCAGACATGGATGCAAGCTTTGCCTATATTTCACTTAGTCCTTACTTGACTGATATCTCAGCATGCGTTTATAGACGATGAACATGTGTGTTTATACACAGCAAGTGTTGTGACTATTCACCGGGATGTGTTATTGTAGGACTCTGGAGTAACAGCACAAATACAATGAACCGCGCCTACTGTACAAACTGTAGCTACCAACAGACAGAGGCTCACTAATCTACAAAAATCTAGACCCCAGAGGACCTGTGTGTCAATGTCACATGCACAGACATTCCTTTTTCCACTTACAACAAAGCTGAGTGAAGGAGAATGAACATCCTACTGAATAATATAAAACCATTAGGAATTGAGGTCATCCAAATATTTAGATTTTTCTTTCTTGGTTGTGTGATGGTCAGTTGTGAGAATTTTCACAGTAAAATCGTAATTCCTTTATTCCCATTGTAAAGTGTCATGTTTCTTTGCCTTGAGCTTGAACTTTCGAAATGGCACATTTTCCTTCCATTTCAATCATGTTGTTGAAGCAGTGCTCTTACTTTTGTGCACTTTAAATAACAGTAATTTAACTATGAAAGCAGAAACCACAATTTCTTCATGTGGGTGAGAAAATCCTCAGCAAAACGTCAAGCATGACTGAGGCTTTAGTTAAAGAGAATGGAGTTGAACTAAAGGTGTAAATTTGGGGTTTATAATTAAAGTTTAAATCAGAAAAGACATAATTTTTATACACAGGGAGAAGCAGCAAGCAGGGTAAGACTTACAGGCTTCAAGTATATGTTCATCTTGGGTTCCCTATAAGGATTTGGGTGGTTTCCAAATAATTTCTTGAAGCATGTCTCTTAACAATGTAACAATGTTGTAAGGGACAGCATGCTTATATAGGTGTGTGATGGTGGATGGAATATAAAGAGGTACACCGCAGTGTAAGGCTCAATAATCCAGTCAACCGCTAATGTGTTAGCCCACTATAAACAGAAAAATGTCAGGGAGGACTGTTTGTTTAGGCCTCCAGCTCAGACCAAATTATTATGTCATTCATAGTATCCTCAGTATAGTTTAGGTGGGGCTGCATTTAAACCATATGCCTACAGTCTGTGTAAATATGACCATTATGATACCTGTTCTGGTTTATATTGGCAATAACTTTAGCTTGTCATTTTTCTCACTGGAGGGAATTTGGCTCCTGAAGTTTTTACATCATATCAACATATCTGCAATACAACAGGGCATGCTGGACCATGTCTACACTGACGTATGAGACTGCCTCTGGCCAACAACCCACAGTTCTGTGTTTCTAGACCTGATACACAGACAGAGAAGCAGACTGACCATGTGAGTACTCAAATGTTGTTGGACTCCACGGCTTCCTGTAGGGCTGTGCAGACATGCTCAAAGACGCAGGCATATAAGGGGATTCCTCCATCCACAACACCGTACATGCCTCACGTATCGTCAAATCCACAAACCCGAAATCCCCTGGTGGAACAATCAGGTCAAGCACATGCTGCATGCCTGTACTCATTTACATCAGATGACAAGATGGAATACAAATGCTCAAAATACAAGTTGAAGAAAACAATCAAAGAA
Organism: Takifugu rubripes; assembly: GCF_901000725.2. Taxonomy (NCBI): domain Eukaryota; kingdom Metazoa; phylum Chordata; class Actinopteri; order Tetraodontiformes; family Tetraodontidae; genus Takifugu; species Takifugu rubripes. The sequence continues at coordinate 458,431 of NC_042290.1, forward strand.
GGTGAACAGCAGTAGTAACAGAAGCTGGGGGGATACTGGGGGATACAACCAGGTTAGTTTTGTTTTCAGGACAGGCAGGGTTGTGGTTGTGGCTCTGTGCTGCAGGTTCCACCACACCTACAGCGGATCTTGTCAACGTCACCCTCTGCCTTTGACTAGTTTCTCTAGCCACTCTCCACCACTCTTTGCCAGTTCATTGAGAACCCTGTAACCATTTGGCTTGCTCATATTTCATATTTCTTGGAACAGTGTTTGGCGTTGTTATCTTTTACCATTCAAGCTAGTGCCCAAGTGAGCGGGAAACCCACTGCTAAGATATTGGGTGAAACTCTGGTTTTATTGACAGTGACACTTCTGTGTAAAGTAATAGTGCCACACTGGCTGGGTGTCCTGCCAAGAAGACATTGATGATGTTTGACTCATGCATGATGGTGTGTTTATGCTTCATGTTTGTCTTGTGGTCATTGGTCAATGTTTAGTGGTAGTTTGCTTACCATTAATATATAACAAGCGGCAACGTAGACGCAGCCATAAATTTAGACTCCTGCATGTTTATTAGGAAAAGAAAAAGTTGTTCATATAAAAAAATAACTGTAATTTAGTTTTATATATATATATATATATATGTTATATACTGTATATATATTAGTTTTATATATATATATATATATATATATATATATATATATATATATATATATATATATATCAGCTGAATGACTAAATCTCAATGTTCTTTAATCATAACTGACAAAAAGCCAAGCTGATAGTTTCATGTGTATATTTGTGCAAGGGTGTGGCCACAGAACTGATGAACAAAGATATTTTAGTCTGAGGATGGACGAATGTGGTGATATTGTGGTGGCCATCTGTGATTGGACCAGACTCACTGGAAATTTTAAAAAAAAAAGAGAGAAAGAAAGGGTAGGAAAACACACAAGGAAAAAGTTCATTCAGACAGAAGATTGAAATAGAGGCACAGAAAAACCTTTTTTTTAGTTCTTTACATCTACATGACTGAAGTTAAGGCAATCAGGGAGGAGTGGAAAGAAAATCCAGAGAAAAGAAAAGCTCAAATAAAAATGAAATCAGACACAGGAGCAGTTAAACTAGACAAAACAGAAGATGCCATTATTCCTCTTTTGGTCATGACCACCTGCCTGCCTCCAACCTTCATCAAGAACAATTTGGACCCATCTAAAACTATTGCAATATTTTTTTATTATTTATGGCCATGGACATGAGCAATAATACAATATGTTGTTCTTTTAACCAGCTTATTCAGCCCCAAAGTGTCTCGATTGGTCATAAAAAGGTTCCTTTCTTAATGGGGCCATAGCTCTACTGTGCAGCTTGCTGCTTCAAATTGTGTGTTTATTTTAAAGCTGGATGAGGATGCCAGTTTTCTTATTGTGTGTGATGTCCTCTTCCAAGAAGGCGGCTCAGGCATGAATCACCTCAAAAAAAAAAACCAGCAGCCTTTTTCCCCTGTCCTTCTTTTCTCTGAACACAAGCTCCCAGGTTGGCAGCCAAGACGACTCCTTTTTTGTGACGGCTGACTTTTTAGTGTTGTGTCTCATTGTGCATCTTGTATTTTACGCAAAATTGAGCTTGAATGTGGGACCTTCTGCCGAAAGATAGTTTGTTTGCTTTGGAACATAAAGGCAACATAAAGGACCCAAACACAAAATTCAAATTAGCTCAAAAGAACTCAGTCTGTGTTATTACCATCAAAACTAGCTGGGACAGTTCTTCTCCTGTTGAGTGGGCAGAAGAGAGCTGTCCAGGTAGAGGACTATCACCTTTCTCTGGATTTAACCTTATGCAGAAGGGATGTGTTTACTTTGAAAGCAGCTCATCCACAATGCCAAAGTTTCCCGCTGGTGTGCCCTAAAGCTCAGTTGTCATTTCAGCTCTATTTGTTATTTCTGTAGATGCATCAGGCAATAATGTACCTGTATTTAATGCCAAACATCATTTTCATGGTGATAATACAGTCATATTTTGCAATGGTGCCACCTTGCACTTTGGCGCCACGATGCACTACACTTGACCTGTGAGCTGCCCTTCTCTGCCTCTGATTGGCCATGGAAGCAAAGATGAGGGGAATGTTTCTACCCCACACTAGTCTGCCACCATGTAAAAGTATACAGGTTAGGTTGTTGTGCAGCGGTTGAACACTGACTTCAACTGGCCTTGAAATGTCATCGTACACTTTTATTGTTTGACTCCCTAGGACAGTGTTCCTGAAGGTGTTTATAAGTGTGTGAGAGGATTAGGAGGCTCAGATGATGCTCTGAGATTGGCCACTTTCTCTTTCACCCTTCCTGCTCCCAATAATTATCTAGCTTCTGTATGTTTGCGTATTTCTTATAGAGGAAGAGAATTTCACCTTCAGCCAACAATGTTATAGTTGAGCTCAAGTGTGACCTGTGAACTCAACAACTTTTATAACAATGTTAAAAAATATCAGTGTAAATGTTGGAAGTCTGAAAGTCTTGCATCATGACAGTCATTAGCATGTAAAAACAACTTTATTCTCCCCTGGTAAATGTTTGCTTTGTTCTGTGGGTTCTTTTCTCACCAGAGTTTTCATGCAGATGACAGAAATGATATTATAAATGATAAATGATAATGCAATAAATTATTTTTCATAGTCGGAGGCAAAATCCAGACATTGATTTTATTTTTGACCAAACCCAAGGAGACCAAGGGTGTCATATGATACGGTCTATTGAAAATGCAATTAAAGACAATTAAATAAATGTGAGATGTAGAAAATAAATAGGAACAGACAAATAGTACCAGCTGAATTTTGCTTCTTTGATAGAGTCGATGCAACAGAAATGCATAAATAACAGTTTGCATCCCAGGGAAGAGGATATGTGAAATTATCCTATGCGACTAAAAGGCATACATTTTTTTTTTAAAAACAAACCAAAAAAAAAGGCAACTAATAACCTTGTCACTTCCAAAGCAAGTTAAACTTCTCTCATTGTCCAAACTTCATATGACATATCAAAGTGAATGGATCTGATCTATTGTGTCTTTGATTAGCACCAAAAGCAGTTGTTTATTTTATTTGTTCATGTAACCAAAGTGAGCACTTGATTAAAGAAAACAAGAGCTCTTTTTTGACCCTGTTTGGGTCAGACAGCTGGAAGTCTGGGTACACCCTATAGTGGCCATCTCATTGCAGGGCACTATGTACGCATTTCAGGGTTCGGTACCTTGCCCAATGTTCTTCGGTAGTGTTCTGAAAGTGTCTTGGCACCCAAATGCTACAACAACATTTTCCAAGCATTGTTCGCACTGAAGCTTGAATCGAGAACCCTCCATTTGCCAACCAAGTCCCCCCTGTACAAACAGAGCCACAACTACCATAGTGCGCACAATTTAGTAAAAAAACATGTTTTATCAACTTGTGTGTGCTTTTTATTAACACAAATTAATTACACAAGTTAATTAAAGCAAACTTTGCAACAGTCCAAATACTGTACTGTATGAAGTAGCTCTCAAAGCTGCTTCTTTGCCATATGCATGTTTATTTATAGACTCTGAATGGCTATTATTCTCTCAATATTAGTGCAAACAATAATGCAAAGCTCTGTAATTGGTCAGATAACCAGCAAAGCACTATGTTCAGTTGTGTCCCCCACCGTAACAAAAATCCTGGATCATTTAAGATTAAGATCAAGATGTACTTTATTCATCCCCGTGAGGAAATTGAATTGTAGTAGCAACCTATACAAAGTATAGAAACAGAATAAATAAATACAGATAAGATTAGAACGTTATAAGCATATATACAGCATACATTATAAGTATATATATAATATATATACATAATATAATATATACATAAATATAGAATAAAATAGAAATAAAATTACAACATAAACATTACACAATTATTGTTATTGGCTGGGTTTGGAGTTATACAGTTTGATGGCAGATGGCAGGAATGACTTCCTGTACCGTACTTTAGAGCAGCGAGGCTGCAGGAGTCTGCTGCTGAAGCTGCTTCTCAGTTTGTCCACTGTGTTATGGAGGGGGTGGGAGGGACTGTCCATGATTGTCCGCAGTTTCAACACCATCCTGTCCCTCACCACCAAGTCCAAGTTTGCAAGTTTAAATCCAACAACAGACCCTGCCTTTTTGATTAGTTTGTTGAGTCTGTTGGCATCCTTTGCTTTAATGCCTGCACCCCAGCACACCACAGCAAAAAAGATGGTGCTAGCCATGACAGACTGATAGAACATGTGGAGCATCCTGCTGCAAACACTGAAGGACCTGGGTCTCCTGAGGAAATAGAATCTGCTCATGGCCTTCTTGTAGACAGCATCGGTGTTTGTGGACCACTCCAGTTTATTGTCCAGCTGAACACCCAGGAACCTGTAAAATGAGACTATTTCCACATCCTTCCCACTAATGCAGACTGGGGAGGGAGGGGACTTGCTTTTTCTGAAATCCACCACCATCTCCTTCGTCTTGGTCACATTGAGCTGCAGAAGGTTTAACGGTCAACAACGGAGGAGCACTTAGATCAGCACATAGATCTTTTTTTATTCAGAAACAGTTTCAGTTTACAAAGGAATAATGCGCCAAGTAATCCAGGAAATAATTGCACAGTTTGATAACACTCAGGGATGAAAACATTCTAGGACCTCAAAAAACGGTGACAAGCACGGACTTGGTCAAACAGAAGAAAAAGCAGTGTTGCAGGATGGGAACATGCTGGGGTCAAAGCTAGGAAATCATTCCAAGGAACAACGGTGAGGAGTCAGGCACGAGCAGCAATCTGGTAAAAAGCAAGTGCCAGGTCGGGGGTTTAAATAGTTGAGGTCCAAGCAGGGTTGTTAGATTGGGCTAATTATGATATAGCAGACTGTGACAATGTATTTATATATTTTATCATTCATATTTTTTTATATATCTGTCTGTGGACCTGCTGAAATATAAATTATAACAATAAGAGATCATCAAATTTTATACTGTCCGGTTCTACATCATCAAACACAGAAAATCCCACTTCCAATGAAGGTAGGATACAATAAACAGAACATAATGATTCCATTTCAACCTGTATTTAATTGAACACACTACAAAGACAAGATGATGAATGTTCAAACTGATAAATTTGCTCTCATTTTCAATTTGATGCCTGCAACAATTTCCAAAACAACAGGGACAGGGGCAACTAAAGTCTGCAATAGTTGAGGAATGCTTAAAACACACACACAAACACACACACATACGTGTTTGACACATTCTACAGTTGAACGGGTGGGAAAATATCTGTATGTGAGCAGCAAGACCAGAAAACGTCGATCGCGCCAGCGACATATTGTTTAGATTATTAGCATATAGGCTCAGGAGCACTTCAATCAACCAACCAACCAATCAATGACTTCAATCAATCAATCAATCAATCAACCAATCAATCAATCAACCAACCAATCAATCAATCAATCAACCAACCAATCAATCAATCAATCAACCAATCAATCAATCAGAGAGGAGAGGAGAGGAGAGGAGAGGAGAGGAGAGGAGAGGAGAGGAGAGGAAACCATGACCCAGTGGGGTGACAGAGGCCTGTCAGGTGATCATGCCTCGGCCTATAGCAGCCTATTAAGATGTTAACCTAATAATTAGACGACCCCCTAAATGCAAAGCCGTCAATCAACAACACGCGAAATGTTGCTGCGTTCATCGGGCCAAAGCTCATCTGAGAGGGACTGAGTGACATTTAAAATTGTTTTTGGAAATGGAGGATGACTCCTCCTGGCCAAAGAGGACAAAGAGGCAGAGAACAGTGACCCAGTGTTTAACAATGGGAGAATATTTTCCAAAAACAATGATCTTGTTTCAGTTTGACAATTGATTTGTCTTTGTAGCGTATTCAATTGAATTAAGGATAAAAAGGATTTGCAAATCATTTTATTCTGTTTTTATTTATGTTTTACACAACATCCAAAATTAATTTACATTGGGGTTTTTGTTTAGTGTATTTGCATGCTCTGGCCTAGGCAACCTCACACAATGGTTGAGGGTCTGAATGAGGGTCAGGTTTCCTGTGATGGATGGTGATCTGTTCCAGCGTATTCCTGTCCAGCACCCCTCACATCATGAGTACGAATCATCTACAGTTAGCAGAAGACGGATGAATCAAATAAAGATAAATGAAGGAACTGTCTTTCTTTGGTAAACTCCTGCACTGCTGACCTCATCCTGTCTGCCATAGAGACCTCTGTTCTGGGAAATGAGAGTAAAGCCACAGACAGTTGTGACTGATTCTGCTGTAAACCATTCACCCCACTCTGGTTTACGTACAGTCCCGTGGTCTGGAAGCTTTAGAACATTCTCAGAACTGGAATCATAAGTGAAATTTAAAAACAACCAAAGCACATGCACAACTACATGCTCATATGGAGATTTCGTCATTTGCCACTGACCACTATGACAGTTGTAAATCAGCCTTTGACCAACAGTCAGCACCTTCCAACCAAGCACTATTTTTGATTTTCCCGAAACTCAGCCGCTGGTTGTTTGAGGCAGCCATCAGCACATCGGTACTCGAACCCTTTATGGTGTTTGTGCTACTTCAAACGATGAGCCTATTTGTGAACATTTTTATGTGGCATCTATTCTCAACCTGTGGATCTACAGCTCAGATATGAAGGCATTAAGAGAATCTAGTGAAGCAGGAAAGCACTTTAGCCTAAACCTTGTCACTCCAGTTACGACAGCTGGGGCTCTTCAGCCCAGTCACCATGCACAGTGTTCATGGCATTTCAGTTTTATTTCCTGGAGTTTTATAAGCAAAGACAATTCTAACAATATGTTGTATGTACATGACATTAAACTGACATGTGGCTGCAAGCTTGTGTAAGAAAGTTTCCAGATGTTGAACATGAGCATTGTTTTAACACTACGGTGTCTTCGGTTGTTCGTTTTACCTATTTTGTTCGACTCTTACCTGTCAGATGAGACCGTGTGTGTGAGGGTGAAGTTTTAGTCACCTGTGCTGTTCGTCACTAGACTCAGATCAACCACGCAAACAACAGGAGTTCCTTGCAAGGGAGAGCTGAGCAGCAGTTCAAGCTTCCTCTGTCAACTCTGCTCTTCTGCTGCTCGCTTGCCTCTTTTATTGGTGCAAACAGAATATGTGTCGAAACAGGATTTCATAACTCCTTGTCTTCTGACATCTTCTCCCATCTTAACAAACTTCTCTTATTTTGACAAACAGGATACATCTGGGTGCTGAGCTTGGTTGTAAGCAGCTTCAGCACTTTTACAAAACATTCTCATGTTCTTCTTTTCCTGTCAACATTCCTCAAACACTCAAAATCTACATACCATAGCATTTAAAGATAATAGTAATGACAATAATTCTTCTCACATGTGTCTTCCCTATAATCCTCTGGCCGCTATGTGAAACTGAATGTAGTTTTAAACCCTGTGCATGCTGGGTTCATTCATTATGTTCCTGAATCTAACACCCAGATTACCTTTTCTCATACCTTTGTTTTCTATTTTGCGATTCTACTTGACATGATGAATAATCCAGAACCATAGATTACACCTTATAAAAGAGACCAAACATGCATTGTTGAGTTGGACTGATTATTTGAAACAATGCTCATAGTCCAAAAATGTTAACCTTTATCCCTTGCTTATCAGGGGCTAGGAGAATAGAACTGCAATTACTTTGTTGTTCTTTATACAATAAAATCATTTGGATTTTATATCAAACAAATAAAGCCGCTTCTTAAGTTGTGTTGGCTGTGTACAAGTCAACGTACATGCGCGTGCCAAAGTGAGCTTTTTTTTTTTTTAACAGGTCGTCTTCTACATGTGTGAACAGAAAATTGCAGTGTGTGTTTCAGCTCTAATTACAAATGTATTTGCTGGAGGTCCTGAATAAATGCCAACGTGGCTCATTGTGCATGCGACCTGCAGTAAGTACAGAGTACCAGTGGTTCCTGGCACTCCCATCCCCTGCAGCTGCCAAGAGGGCCTTTTTCTGTGGGTGGGAATCAGCTTACATGGGCGCTGCTCTGCCTCTGTGGCATGAAACATGCCGCTGTGGACATAGCTAACCAACAGTAACCTTATTTTTCTTGCTGTGTCGGTCTGTTTATGTTATACTTTGGGAATGTTTCTTTTGAAACAGAGAAAAAAAGCTTGAAGAAAAGCAGAGAAATCAGTAGATATGTTGCTGATGTTTACTATAATTTTTTTTAAAAAAGTGTAAAATAAAGAAAGATCACTTGAGATCTTAAAACTAAAATGCTGATTACTATGATATCCTGACATGTGCAAAACTCCTCATATGTGATTTTTACATCTGTGTATTTTGTTCTGTCAGTTTTATTAATTTTAATTCCTGTATTTTCCGGACTATATGTCGCATATTTCATAGGTTGGTCCTGCAACTTATACTCCGGACCGACTTATGAAAAAATAATAATAAAATGAAATAAAATCTCTTCCTCGCCCTCCTGGGCGGTGCCTCTTTTCCTTCCTTCAGGGTCCTCTACCAGAGACCTGAGAGTCTGAGGGTTCTGCACAGGATCTTAGCTGTTCCTAGGACTGTGCTCTTCTGGACAGAGATCTCTGATGTGGTTCCTGGTATCTGTTGGAGCCATCTACCGTATTTTCACGACTATAAGGCGCACCAAAAAGACTGAGATTTTCTCAAAAATCGACGGTGCGCCTTATAATATGGTGCGCCTTGTGTGTGGACTGAGTTCCAAAATCTGCTGTGTGCCTTTGGTAGGTGCACTACGGTAAACGCTCCGCCCATCGATTAGTGGCACACCTATGAGTAAGGACCCCCTAAAATGGCGCCGGTCAAGCGACACGCATATGAGGCTTACTTTAAACTGCAGGCCATCGAATATGCAGCTGAAAATTGCAATCGAGCAGCTGCAAGACATTTTAATGTAAATGAGTCCATGGTCAGAAAGTGGAGAAAGTGAACTGCGGCAAGTGAGGAAGACGAAGCTGAGTTTCCGCGGGAACAAAGCAAGGTGGCCCGAGCTGGAAGACCGAGTGGAACAGTTGGTTGTGGAACAGCGAACAACTGGAACTACTGTCACCATTCGACAAAAGGCCAAAGCGATTGCTGAAGAAATGGACATTGAGCACTTCCAAGGAGGTCCGTCTTGGTGTTTTCACTTTATGAGGAGGCGGCATCTCTCCATCCGCACAAGGACAACTGTTGCGCAGTGGCTGCCCATTATGCATTTTGGGCTGGTGCGACTTATACTCCGGAGCAACGTTGATTTGCTATGATTGAGAGATCTGCCCAGTACTGCCCAAGCATGTATGTGTGGGATGAATTCTGGCCTATATTATTTGCATTGCTATGTGAGAAAACACATTGAACATCATGCTGCATTTTCCACATAGCTTTATTTTTACACATTTTAAAATTTCAGCATTGAAAGGTTTGGCAAATAAAATAAATTAAAAGAGGTGAGTGGCATATTGTGTTTAATGTCTCTGGTAAAAGTGAAAATTATAAAATAAATTAAAATAACAACACATTTTGAGAAAAGTCATATGCATCTGAAGAGGTGTCCCACAGGCATCACTAGTGTCCTCGTTCTGCCTCACAGGCTGTTTGACATCACTGACAAGGGAGGTAAAGCTCAAGAGAAGGTGATGAAGGTCAGGGTCTGTCTGAATCTGTGTTTAACTTTACGATCTTGCATTTGCTTTAGACAGGGTATGTATATTAAATTAAATGACATTAAATGTCTTGTTTCTCTTTTTTTAGATTTTGCCATCTGGATCAAGAGTTGTTTTGTCTTTTAATCCTGATTTTTTTTTATTATATTCCTCTTTCCAGAGCATTCATTTTACAGTTGTGCTAACTGTTGCTTATAAAAGTTTTATGAGTGGATACAATGTCTGCTCATTTTATTTGATCTTATTCTGCTCCTTCTATTGTAATTGCATCTTATTTAAAAAGGTCTTTGTTTAAGCAAAGCTTGTAAAAGATATTTTTGTCCTCTTTGGCAAATGTGGAATGTAACACACGGGGACCAACTCTCTCATGAGGTTTGATGGACCCATTTGGTCCCACAAAATGGGTCTTAGAATGGTTGTATTTTTTTTATCCTAATATTTATTTGTTCTTTATGATTATTCTGCTTTCTTTTGGGGGCATCTCTAGCTTTACTGATGAAGCTCTAACTATGTCTCTTTTACCACTAGATGGGAACATTGCACACTGAATGTTTCTGGTCCTCTTCAGAAACCCTTGTCTCCACATGCTGCAGAGGGAAGCATGGTCAGACTCAGGTTGAAACTGGACAGCGAGATACAGGACATACCATGGATCAAAAGCTTGGTGTAATTCTTTAAACCATCTGGGCCAGGAAGAGAAAACATGCATTTATTTTATACTTAATAAATGTTTTTTTGTTCAATTATCAAAATATATAATCAATCTTTTGTATCTTATGTAACTATGAAAAAAGAGGAAATAAACCATAAGTCCCACTTTTGTGCTGAATACAGTTAGATTTATTTATTCCTTGGTCCATATTGTTTCTTTTAGAAAAGTTATACTTAATGTAAAGTCACAGAAGAGTTATTGTTGTTCTGCATTTGTGTGTTTTAAATGTTCATTTTTGCATCCTTGTATCCCTGTGCAGCTCTATCATAAACGAATAGAGGAATATCTTATCTTGTGTTATTTTACTACACTGTGTAAATGCATGAAGTCATGTGTTTTCAATATTGTCCATTAAAATAACGCACTTGATGTACCTGAGCCAAAATTTCAGCCAACTTTCTTCTTCTTATAGTAGAGACGGTGATGGTTTTTGGTCCTAAAGACCTCAGGAATTGGTTGGTCACATCATTACCCTGGGTAGTGTCTCTTTAGCCTCTAATTTGTCTTGGAGGAATCTTGGATGCACCTTTGATAAGATCTAGCCTTAAACTCACAAATTAAAATGATCTCTAGTAGAGCATTTTTAATTTGCAACCTTTGTAGTTTAGTTGAATGTTGAGTCAGAATGATGCTGATAGGCATGCATGGGTTACTTCCAATTTTGAAGCTTTCAAAAGCATCTTTTTGTGCACATCTGACCTCATTGAAGACACGTCTATGGGTGTTCCTTTGGACATCATGATAATTTGACAGTACTCCTAAACTGATCAGCTAAAAAATGTAAAGTTGTTCATGTGCAAATGTTTTACTGGTGTTTACAGTAAGGCGTTAAGAGGCAATAGAAAGCCTGTTGAAACCATCACCCAAACAACCAAAAGGAAGACATGAGTCAGAGACAGGGTGAGAGCTGACACAATTGGCTGCTGTGGTTGATTGAGCTTCCTGTCAGAGCGATAATAATAGCTGTGTGTGCTCCTCTCTGTGGAAGTGTGGGAGGAGTGCAAAGTGACACGTGGGATGGCTGCTCACTACTGTCACTATACGGGGAACAGCAATATCCCCTTCAACACACATGTTGTGTTACTGCAGCTATTTTTGATGGTTTGGTATCCTATGTGCTGATGAGGTTTGTTAAGGGCTTTTTTGTAAATGTCAGGCATTGGTTCAAACATGTCACGCAAGGCACAAGTGCTATATTTTCACTGCACAAAAAACAAAGGGCTTCGTAAATATAATATTTACAGTTTTCTTTCTTGACTAGTTTTATGTTGTGTGGTTGAGGGTAGGGTGTTGGAGCCTATCCCAGCTTCATACCGCCAAAGGCAGCTTACACCCCTGGACAAGTCGCCAGTTAATCCCAACCCCCACCCCCCCTTCCGGGGGGTTGGTGTCTTTCTCAAGGGTGCTCACTATAGCATCCAAGTGCTTCTTCTGCTACCAGCGCACCTTACAACATTTGTCTGCAACCAGGGCTTGACCCCAAAACTCCATTCCTCTGCCCCTTCCCCCACACATGTGCAGTTGATACGGTGGTGGTGTGACGCTGGTGATGACTTCCTGTTATTACCTTATAAGATTCAGTCAGTTGGCTTTCCCAGTTCCTTCAATAGAATAAAAAAGATTCTGTGCATCATTTGTTGCAACTTGTTCACATGTCCTCACCTAACACGAGTAGTTTCAATCCCCACACCTACAGTAGAGTTCTCACACTAACTCTGCGTGTCCACCTACATGTTTAAACACATCTTCACCGTCCACATACTTACAGCATAGGAAAATCGGAAAATGAAAACACCTACACCCGCACTGAATCTTCAAAAAAGGTTATCTGCATATGTTATACGAATTGATACTTTTCGCTTGACAGACAATACATCAAAAGGGTATTGCTTAAAGGGTGTAAAGTGTTGATCAGAAGGGTTTTTTATCCTTTCCCTGGCACTTGCAGGTTTCTCAGTTGCCTGAGTTGTCCCTGATGCTGCATCTTTTAGGCTCTCACTGTTTACCAGATGAGTGAGTTCAAAGCTAGATTTGTTTTGTAACTTGTAGGGCTATTCATTATTTAGAGTCAGTCTTTATTAATTTTATATTTTAATTTGTCAGTATGAAGCAGAGATCTTCACAAGTCTTTCATCACGAGTCCAAGTCTCTAAAAAAGAGTTTAATGTCTCTTCTGGTTCTAATGAGGATTCTTCCATCGGCTGCTATCCAGTCTGCTCAGACCTGCACAAAAATTCAAATCATTTACCTCCTTTATTCATACACTTTCAGGTCCGATAAGTTGTCTGTTATATGATCACTTTAAACAGGCTAATGCAATACAATATGAGGAAAAACAGAAATCTATCCTTTAGGAAAATGTTGCTTTTTTTTCAACATGATCATACAGTCTCAATATATGTTGCACACTAAGGCTCTGTGGGACCACAAAACTATAAAAATCAGAGAACAAAATCTGGAACATCACTGGAGTTTTTATTCCTTATTGTGACTCCTTTACTAACAAAAGAGTAACCTTTATGTGAAGACAATCACCTGTGTTGAGTCGCAAAGAACAAAATACTATACCTGCTTTAAAATCATTTTACCTTATTCTTCTACAAATACATTGTCCACAAAACATTAGCAGGTTTTTAGGTGTCCTACTGTACGATCTAAGCAAGTGTTATGCAACAGAATGGTTACATTTCAAAATGATCAAGCTAGACACCACTACCCCTGGCTCTGTGAGGGTGACTTATAAGGGTCAGTCGTGTCACAAGTTTGACATGCAAATGCTAACCCCTATTTTGAAATATTAATATTTAAATATTAAAAAACTAGTTGCAAGCTAAGTTCACATTACATAGATGATACTAAGTTAAACATGTCTGCTAATGAGTGTTTAGGTCCCAAATAAAATTTGATGTTGCACCTTCTTTAAAGTTCTTATTATTAAACAAAATGACAAAGTGCCACCATAGTGTTACCACCATCTGAGGCCGCATACCTCTGCAAAAAGGACAGAAACTCGTAAGAAAGTCTCCTCAATGTTGACATGCCAAAAATAGAATGCACGATGATTGTTCATGGGTCTTAGTTAAGTCTGAAGTTTCTGTTTGTATGACTCAAGTTCGATTTGCAGACACACATCCCATCTCTGGATCGTATAGGTGAAAGTGTGAAGTTTTCTGTGAAAACATCAGATAATTTGAATCTAACATAATGACTGACACAAGTTTATAAGGTTTTTTTTAAACTGAAAAGGATGACTTGGCCTCCAAAGTCTAACAAAGTCTTTAGTTGTGTAAGCCTAGTCTGGGGTTGTGCTTGCGGAGAGGGGGGGGGGGGGGGGGGGGGGGTCCTCATTGGCCAAGTAAGGGGCCAGAGTGTGGCTCCCAACTACAGTGCCCTCCACTAAGGGTCATCCACTCCATTCTGCATATAAAGGTTAGACATGCTCATCTGTCCTTGTAAATTCAGTGTAGGTCCACAAATCTGAGGGATCTTGAGTGAGTGCAGAAAGAACTCTGCTCTGAACAGATATGAAAAACAAATTGGTCAATACATTTGAAGAAAGGCTCCTTTGTTGCCTCTGAAAGCTTCACATCCCAGCCACGACAGCCTTCCACTGAAGAAGAAAGGGCAGAATAATACAATAGGAGCATTCTATAATGGTGCACTGAAATGTGATCCGGTGGACCAGCAGCCACACTAGGGCAGCGAGGAGCATCGGGAATAACTCTGTGTTACCTGAGTGATCTGTTGTGTAGCGCTGAGGTTATTTTTGACCCCAAAGTATTTTGAAATGCAGATAAAATTCCATCATTGATAAAGATGAAGCTTTCTGCTCCCTCTGCTGTTCAAGCACTCAACGGTGGAGGCCATGATGGTCGTGTGTGGATGTTTGATTTTAAACTCCTGTGGGATCAGCTGTGGATGGTTAAACCCAGGAAGTCTGCGCAACATTTAAACCTAAAATTCTTTATAGCATAAAGAAAATACTACATATGAATATTACTTGCTGTGCAGTAACTCACTGTTTTCCCCTATCAGCAAACCAAAAACTGGTCGAGAAATTGGAGCAATAAATGTAAAACTGCCTTTCCATTTTGCAGAAAAAAGCTCTGACTGAATCAGTTTCAGGCTGCTAACACCACCTTTAAGGACTCTCTGTAGAACCAGAGGGTGTCCTCTTTGACGCATGGGGTTAATTAAAAAAAAAAAAAAAGAAGAAATCTTTAGTCTTTGCTTGAATAAAGTTCAGTTCATTTAAAAAGATCTGACAGATTTGTGTCAATACTGTTGATGAGATGTGATAGTGGAGACAAATGGAATTATATTCTGATTATCCATCATTATAGTCCAGTTAATCAAACGTACCTCACTGCCCATATCTGGCAGTGCAGGGGTTAAAGTCTATTACCGTAGCCATTCAGCTCTTGTGTTTATGCTGGCTGCTGGTTGTCTGAACCCAGTTTCTCTTGTGACGGAGGGGGGGGGTGGTTATGATACTGCATAGAGTTACTCTGAAATGCCGGGACAGGAAGTGAGCAATTTTGAGCTCTGCAGGACTTCAAACACTGAAGAGAGGTCTCACCCCTGACACTGTAATCCATGGGTAAGTTTAGCTCTAATTTTATGTCTGATTCTTTACTAAAGGTTAGCTCTAATACTGCTCTGCCATGAGCCTCTCTAGCAAGTTACAGCCTGTCCTATATTCTGTTGCACAGATCCCCCTTTTGTCAGTCTGTCCTCAGTTGCTGTTTGTGGGGGAAACACTGCATCATGAGCAAATTCAATCACTGCTGTGCTCAAGTCAGTTTCACATCCAAAGAGAGTGCGCTGCGCTAGGGTTGGGGTTAAGGGTTCATGCAGGACAGCTGAGATGCATAAATATTTACGGCCAGCACAGCTGGATGAGATGGGTTCATTGAAAGCATCTTTGGTGCTACAATCTATAGAAAACATACACATAAAAATGATAAATATTACGCTGGTATGAAGCAATAGTAACATTAGATCCCCTCTGCATGTTATTGTCACAGTGTATTCCAAATGCTTTGTTATAAAGATACTGTAATATCACATATGAGCTGTTGTTTAATGAATATTTTCACAGTGGGCAGGAATGTATTTAAAACAGGAATATGAAAACAGGAATGTATTTAACTGTTCTTCAAATTCTGTTTACCTGTCATAATGACCTTATTTTCCATATCATGCAGCAACTGCTGTGTGACATCGTGACAGCTTCACTTCCAGCCTGTTTGTTCCTTTTTCTGCTGTATTGAATAGTTGAGGTCTTAATGAGCTAGTTCAGCTCATCCTGCTAACAGTCGCCTTTGGCTGACCACTTTAGACTGAATTAAAGCTGAATAGTTTTAGTTGTTTACCAGTAATGATATTTAAATTAAAACATACTGTCAAAGCTTGAATTTGAGTTTAATTTTTTAAGCAAAATTTTTATTGCATCTTGCAGTTCCTGCTCTTCAGCACTTAGTAGTAAAATGTAACCTTTGTATTTAATCGAAGATTTTCCAATAGATGAATCATATGAATCGTGATGTTGTCAAAGCTTTCATATCCTGTCTAAATGAATTTCACATTGTTACAGGAAACATGTATTTTTAGCACCATGTTGTCTCCAAATCAAGTTTATTTTAAAAGCACAGGAAGTCACGTGAAGTCATATTGAACTCATACTACAGTTACAGCCTAAAGTCAGTCAGAAACGTTACCTACATGGTCACATTTAAGAATGGGCGTTTTCAATTTCGAACATTTCAGGCATGGTCCTAAATCAGCAATATCACAATACACACATGTCACTGAGTGACATCAGACAAGACGGAATAGTGCAATAGCATGAAATCGTGATCTTTTAGCTGGAACATCAACTGCAAAACTGAGTTATATTATTCATACTTTGTACTTTAGAATAAGCCATGATGACCATTTATGTATTTATTTACACTTGGCTGTATATGGCTCTGTGATGCAATAGGCATTATTATCACAGCCTGAAGTTGGCTGTTGCTTTCAAATAACTGTTTCCCCTGATGGCAGTAGGACTGTTACAGGGAGACTACACTTTGGGCAGAGGAATGGAGACCATGAGACCATTAAGGTGGTAAACACATGATGTAGAAGTTGGAGGACAGTTTTCAGCCTTGTGGGTGTCAGTAATGACCGTGAGGACCAGCCTTATGTATACATTTGAGCGGTTTCTCAGTGCAGGCTGACCCTAAAGCTGATGTGCTTGAGCCCGCTGGAGCTGCAGAACTCTCTTTCTGTATGTCTGCTGTTTGTTTAGAAATTCTTCAAACTTGGAAAGACTGTATTTTTCACTGTATTTTTTTCTCACGTTGGTGAATTCAACATCAGCGAAGGTCTTTAACTAATCCTCATTAATTATTCGACTGTGCAAGAACTATGGCCAAAAAAATGGAAAATGCGTGTGTGTGTGTGCGTGTGTGTGCGTGCGTGTGTGCGTGCATGCGTACGTGTGTGCGTGCATGCCTATGTGCCTAAATTTTGTGACTGAATTTTGCATTAGAGGAAAGTCCCCTGCACTCAGGTTGTACATCCGAATGTGTGTCTGTGTGTGAGTGTGTGTGTGGTAGAACGTCGCATTCTCTGTTGCAGGAAGCAGGAAGGAACTTGCTGCACCTGTGCAGCCAATGAGAGGCCACTGCCTGAGGAGGAGGCCCCTCAAGGAAATGACTCGGGGGCTGTGGGTTTCAGATGATGCCAGACTTGCTATCTAGCGTGATCTTTTCCAGTCTTCCCTTTCACCTTTTCTCTTCTTTCTTCCATTGTTCCTCTTCTTAATCTGTATTTTGACGCCATCAGTCCTATTCTGCAAACTACTCTGGGCTCGCTCGGTCATGTGCCCATCCTTCGTCGCTCCACACGGCTAAAAAGTATGGTGGTTTTTTGTCCCGTGGTGCCACAGTCATGTCCTCCTACATGGCTGCTCCATCGGTGAGGAAGAAGTCCTTCGCACGACCCTCCAAAATGTGTATTCGGGAACAGAGGGATGACATGTAAGTGAGTGAGTCAACCTGCATATGTGCTGTGAGGGCTCAGGAGGAGAAAACACACTGATTTCATCTCTGTTAAAAGAAACTACAGGCGGAGTCACTAACAAGGACAGACAAGCTCGACTTCAAGAAGATAATAGAAAAGAAATAAGAGAGGCTTTGATAAAATGGACTAAAGATCTGAGCTCAAATCTCTTAATAAGTGATTATAAAGAGAGACTAGAATGGCTGAATATGATGAAACTACACTGCAAAGAACATTTTTATTGATGTTAGTCAATGCTGCAGTAGTGACATTTCAAGAAGGGTAGTGAGATAAAGGACAGCAGAGAGCTGTAATGTGCTGTCAATGTTTGTCTTTGCTCCTAAACTAATGCAGCAGTGTAAGAAAAAGTACCCTGTGGAAGGAAATTATATCGTTGGGGGAGTTTATGGGTTTGTTTTCCACTAGAGCAGATTTAGTCATTTTAGTCAGACAGCTCTCATCTGCCTGACCACCAAACTACTTAACAGCATTTCCCCCCTGAACAATGAGCAGGGAATGACGTCTGAGAAGACCACAGATTCAGTCATATTTGCTAGATTTTCTTTTTTAATAAAATATATAGCCTATATACCTGCAGATAAATATATTTCTAGTGGGAAAAAACAAACAAACCAATGTGTGGCAATTATAGTTCTGCAAAGGTTTTTTTCTGAGACGGCAGAAAGAGAGAGCAACAGTTACAGGAAATGTGTGTCGGGGGAGGAAGGTGGGCTAAAGAGAGAGAAGGTTGAATGCAGGCACGTCTCTAGGTCTGATCATCTGCATCTGTGGAACAAAACATTGATAGAAGGACACAGGAACGACTGACTGAAAGTGAAATAGGACGGGCTGTTATTTCAGCTCTTAATGAGGCCACGAGCACAGATTATGGTTAGCATTCGCCATTAGCCTCAGCATTTGCATGCTTGGGCGAGCACTGTAGAAGAACTAGTCCATTTTCAGGTGGCCTTTGTGGTCACAGTGTGGACAACAGTCATCTCTGCTGCTACAGATAAAAACAGACTTAAATAACAAGACAAGGACAGTTGTAGGTAAGTTTAAGCGATGTGAACATCCTGTATTTTAGCCCTCCTCATTTATTATCACTGGTTTTGGTACTAGCTCCCCTTCTTACTGCCCCTCTACAGACAGATAATCTAACAACTAGCTGTGAAGCAAACCTGCAAATTTAACCTCTTACCAAAACCACTGACTCAACTTCTGCTGACATGTAAGAGCTTTCAATCACAAATGCAAATGCAAAGGCTTTTTTTTTTTTAGCTAAAGGGCACAAATCATACTCTTCTATAATTGCAATAATGCAAATCTGACCAGTTTTCTATCCACATCTACTGTATGACCATCTAGTACTTTAATCATAAATATTCATGCGATCATTAATTTTATATTCTTTATCTGAATTGTTTACATCCATTTATTGATAAGCTGTTTGATGTAATTTCTTTCATTGGCAAAACTGTCTATTGCCACCGTCACATTTTCTATGAAGCACTTGAGCAGAACTTGAATGCGTCATGAGTGACGTATTCAAGTTGACATTATACTTCTGAAGAACTCCTGCAATCTTTCTGCATTTCATGAAACTGGTTGTTAGCAATAATCCTGCCCGGAGGCATCAGGCTGTGGGGTTTTCCTGCCTTGACTGCTTAATTTCAGTTTCTAATGCCTAGATCGGCTCCTGTCTGGTCTCTGTCATCAGTCCGTTGCTTTTTTATGCATATACGGATTCACAGACAAAGAAGCGTCTGCTCATATTGCCATGACAACCCCAAACCCGATGTCATGATAAGCATTGTCTCTTTACGCAGATAAAATGTCATCATTTGATCCGTTTATTGATGCTGTCATCTGGAATTGGACTAAGAAGAGTGGGACAATTTCATGTTTGGCTTTAAATAGCATATTTTTCTGTCCCCCAAAATAAAAAGCAAACAAAAAAATGTAGCCTGGTAAACATGATAAGCAAATTTTAAATTAAAGGACTTTTGCATTTTGAATGAGATCCAATTTGGTCAAATAAGATGTAGATGTAGTTTCAAGTGTCTGGGCAGGAAACATGGGAAAGAGCTTCCTGACGCTCCGGTATGTCTTTAAAGAATGACTTGAAAATCAGCTTTTCAACATTAGAAGGAAAAGGCACACATGTATGAAGAAACAAGGCTTTTGAGCTTCTCTTTATGCGATTTTGCTTCTGGGGATTGTCAATACTTGAAGTTAAGTAATGAGAAGTGCCACCTGAGTTTAAAGGAAATAGTTTGGGCAAGATTCAACCGTCTGAAATCTGCAGCCTTGTTCGCTCATCACCTTCTCTAATTGGAATAATGTCACAGAAACTGTCTGTGAAGGTTCATCCAGGTCATCCAGGTCATGTTAGTTCTTGTAGTTGAAGCACAGCAC
The DNA here is from genome assembly GCF_901000725.2 of Takifugu rubripes. NCBI lineage: Eukaryota > Metazoa > Chordata > Actinopteri > Tetraodontiformes > Tetraodontidae > Takifugu > Takifugu rubripes. The sequence goes on from NC_042290.1 coordinate 478,310, forward strand.
CTGGACTGTAAGAGTTTCACCTCTCATCTAAGAGGCTTCATCAGTTTCAGACGACTTCATGAACCTCAAACGGTCCAGTTGCTGTGATACTCTGACCAGAGTCACAGAAACTGGCTTCCTCATATCATTATAAAGTCTAAACTCAAACTTATTTGTAATATTTTTTCTTTTGATTCACAATAGGTCAGATTTGGTGTCATGGGGACACAGAACCTGCTCAAGAGGTCTGACCCCAGTATCAAACAGTGGAAATAATGAGAGTTTTCAGTAAAGAGACTGGCCAGCCAGTGAAATAAATGACAAGATAAGAGCGCTCTCTCTCTTTCTCTCTCTCTCTCACATACACACACACACACACACACACACACACACACACACAGGGCACTCAGAGGTTAGAGATAAACTGGAGCTCCACCCTGGTGAATTACTGTATTTATTTTTTCCCCTCCTTTGCCGTTCGCCTATGTCTCTCCCACATTTCTATTTTTTGGTCTAATTCCTAAACTCTGACTCACCGTTGCATAATTTTCCAGCTGAAAGAAGAAAAGAACATGTAAACCTCATAAAGACAGTTTGGACAGTTCAAATATTTCTGAAAGATTTCTATTTGTGAATCTGCGTGAATCATCACACAACTCTTGAATTTATGACTCTAAGACGGAATCAGGTGATTCTTTGTCAACACTACAGCACCAGAAAGTTGCACGGATATAACTGCCTGATTATACAGCTTTTATAAATGCTATTATTTCCAAAAAGGAACAGTGCAGATGAAAAAAAAAGCTTTAGAACAAACAATGCTTCCTGTCAAGATTTATCTCAAAGGGAGGGGATACGGCCATATTTCTGGAAGTACAGAGAGAGAGGGAGGGAGAGAGAACATTCCCCTGAGGCTGTTGATGATGTTGATAGGTTGGAAGTTAGGGGTTTAGATGTTTTAGACACACAACCAGCAAACACACACCCGTACACACACCTTGTACAATGACTCAGAAGACATGAACGTGTGTGTTCATGCGAGTGTGTTTGTTTTGGGGCATTATCTCAGTTCCAGCGTTTCCGTGCAGAGGAGGGTGAGACAGACATGATGTCCAGAAAGTAAAAGGCTGGCAGAGTCTGATGATGAGAAACAGGCTGGATCTAATGAGCTTCACCAGCCATCGCAGGCTGCACAGTCAAAACGGTTGGATTCTTCTTCTGTTATACCTCAGCCATGGATCTACTGCAGGAGTTAGCCATCACGGTGTTCACGTCAGCTGTCAGCCGGGTGAGGGACAGCGTTGTTGTTCAGAATATCAGCACCAGGTAGGAAAATGCAGAGCTGGCAGCTCTCAAAAGGAACAGAAGCAGATTTTTTGTCGTAAATGTGAACTGTTTCTGAGTGAATCCATGCACCAGACAGGCTACTGACACCACTAAACTGTAAGAAGAAGGTTGAGCACTCACATTCAGACATCAGGCTTCTTGCTCTTTATGGTGAACTTCCCAAACTAATGCCAGTCCAAACGTTTTACAAAACAAGTAACGCTAAAAAACCAAAGGTTCTTTGATAATTCACCAGATTTTTACCACCACAAAAGCTCAGGTACTTTAAGATGTGATGCTGAAAACCAGAGTTCAATCACAATATGCTTAGTTATCTAATTAGCATTAAAAGCTTTTCTGGCATCATCTTACCGCACGTGTTCAGTGATTTTTGAATTTCATTTTCTCTGATATTGGAGCACAATTATGTACATTTTCCACGAGAGCATTAGTGCATTTGTATGGTTTGTGTTGAAAAAGAGAATGCTAACAAGCTAATGACTCTCTGAACCTAGACTGAGATGAGCTCAGAAAGGGGAATTAGTGTCTGTTGGGTACTAACCCAAATTTAGTATAGCCTATAGTTTGATTAGTTTTTTAGTAGTTTCCCATAATGTTCTGCGCTGCTGATGCTCTTGACATGTACGTAATGAGATCAAACATCTTTCTGCTGTTTGTTTCGTCAGCTTTAAAAATAAAGCTGACCAAATATTATAGCTGGCCAAATATAATGTTAATCTTTATAACAGTCTTTATAACAGGTGTACCCAAATCCAGTCCTTGAGGGCTGCAGACGATCCAGATTCTCTCTCCTATTACCTTTTTTCTTTTTCTTTTTTTTTTACAAAGAATAATTTTATCGGCATCACAAGAGTTATCACAAATATTCTTTGCAGTATGTTTGATCTCCAGAGATCATATTCTGTCTTATTCTTTACAGTTTGTAGCAGCAAATGGGAGGAGCCATGTGTCAGTGGTCACGCAGTAATGGGGACATTCCGTCTGATCTTCTCTCCTCTTCCCTCCTCTTTTCTCCTGGCAGAACCATGTCATCTCCCGAGGTTTTCTGGCCAGTGCCAATGCGAGCCATTGGGGCTCAGAACCTGCTCACCATGCCTGGAGGAGTTTCCATTGCTGGATACCTCCATAAGAAGGGAGGAAGTCAGTTCAGCCTCAGGAAATGTATGTCAATAAGTCTTCATCCAATGAATCCAAAGGCGCATGAAAACACTGCTTTGTCAACCAAAGAGCTATTTGCTACTATTACCAAATCATCTGTAACGGCGTAAAAATTTAGTTAAAGCTGTATTGGATTTGGACTTCTTACTTTATTGAAGCTATGAGCTGTGAACTTATCAACTTTACTGATCCATTTTACTTTACAACTCTAAGTGATGTGTAAAACATTCGACCACCTTCTAAATCTCGGCAGATGTAGAAATGTTTATATACTGCAGAGTTACATTTTAAATACTCTTTTATTTAAACAGTATATTAAAACTATACTGACCTATAATAAATGCAAAAGTTTCTTCTCATGTATTTATTATAGTCAAATTGATGTACTTAATCTGTGATTTAATTCAATGTAATTTACTATTTGTCTGCTGTGTAAATCATAACAAATGAACAACACAAGTATGCATTAATATGCAGGTAGTTGTGTCTGTGTCACAGGGCCCCTCAGGTACACCATCCTGCACAAGGGCTGCATGTACTACTTTAAGAGCAGTACCTCTCCTTCACCACAGGGGGCGTTTTCTCTCAACGGCTACAACAGGTGGGTTGAAGGTTCTATAACAATCGACTATAGATAGCGTGTGAGTGAATTATTATTCCACTCACACAGATAAACTACATCGGATTTATCACAATCAGATGCACAATGCTCAGATGTTCTTTCCGTTGTTGCATTGCTATAATACTCACTGGGTGCTTTAAATTCTTCTGTTTTCACATGGATGTTTTTTAATAACACAGAAAAATGTCTGACCCACAGAGTGATGAGAGCAGCAGAGGAAACAACGTCCAGTAATGTGTTTCCTTTTAAGATCGTCCACTTCAGTAAGAAACACAGGACGTGGTTTTTCTCTGCAGCCAGCGAGAACGAGCGGAGGGTGAGAACATTTACACACACACACACACACACACACACACACACACACACACACACACACACACACACGCGCGCGCGCGCACACACCCACACACCACACAGACGTCGACAGAGCAAAGGAAAACCTTTGAAACTAAAATTACTCTAACGTTTTCTCTCACACAGTTTGCTTCTTAATTTTAAGGAGCCTGTAATAAATTATGATTTGTGACTCAGTGGAATGTTTCCAATTTTATGAGCCTGCTTTAAAACTTAATAATCTGAATTCTCGAGACAGAGAAGAACAATTTGTAAAATGTCCCATAACAAACAACCAGGTCACTTCAGGGGAGGCACATCCATATTTGGAACTCAAGCAAAGTTGCAATTCTGTCTAAAATGACAGTAATAACATGGAATTATAGAGTAAATCTGTTCTTACGAAATGCCATGTGTACATGCAAACACCTATGTTTCACATTTTTTTAATAGAAATGGATGCAGTTCCTGCGGAGGGAGATCGATCACTATAATGACAGAAATGAGTCTAACACCATCCTAAGGTAGATGACACTTACTTATCCTATATATATATATCAATATCTTATGAGACACTTCAACAGTTTGTCATCGCCCTTTACCAACTCTCCAATCTGGCTCTGCAGTGGTTCTGACTCAGATGAAGACAGTTTTTACGGCACCATAGAGAGACCTATGGATATCAAACACCCGGTGGACACAGAGGATGGTGAGACCACCTCCATGGGCACTCACACCTTTAGCCTCTGTCTTTCCCAGTTTTCTTTTTTAAATTATAAAGCACAATTTAACTCCTGTGTTGGCACATTAAGAAACATAATTTTGTGCAGAATACTGTGAGGAGGATGATGAGGATGATGAAGAGGACTACTTGGAGCCAGACAATGACTCCTCCCCAACATGTACAGGTGAGCCCCACAGACAGGTGTCTAGTTATGGTACATCTATGAACTTTTGCACAGTTAATCCATAGTTCAGTTCCTTCAAGCATTTTGAAGGTGGGGTATCTCTGTCTGTCACAGGTCACCCGATAGGGCCCCCTCCCTCCTACCCACCCCCACCAGTGCCAGCAGCATCCCACCACCATCATGACTCCAGTCCAGTTTCTAACAAGGCTCCACCAAGTCCTGGGCCACCTCTACACAGAAACCCAACCAGTCCCCTCCCCAGAAAACCACCACCTGCGATCCCTCTTCCCCCAGTACTGAAAGACCGGCCACAACGCCTTTCTCCTCCAGGCCCATTTGTCCCTCATCCCCAGATATCCGTGTCTTCCACTCCTCCACCTCCACCTCCCCCCAATACGAAACCTGTTAAGGGCCGGTGGCCATGCACGGAGGGGCAGAACAAGACAGACTGGCGGAGTCCACCAGCAGTGTTGATCCAGTCCGCTTCCACTCTGCCCATCTGTGACCACTTGGAGACCAGTATGGCCTTAAATGGCCCCACCCTGAGCCCCTCTAATTCTGGAGGGAGCCAATCGCTTGACAGCTACCACCAACGAGTGACGGCTACCCATCGCATTAGACCTTGTCAAACACCTTTGCATTCCACAAACACTGAAGCGTCCTCCCAAAGGAGGGTGATGTCAGACTCCCTGTCCCTCAGCGAAATACCCATTGGTCACCTACCACTGCATAGTACTCCTCAAGGGCCGCCTGTGAATAAAAGTAGACCTTACAATATACCAGAAATACCCAGACCACCTCCACCATCAGCCAAACCTCAATTAGCTGCAACCAAGATCAAAAATCCTGGAGTCCCACCTCAGTAAGTGAAAATCTATCCAAACTGCAGAAAAATGTCCTCTGGTGAAATCAAAACAAGTGGGTGTGGTTGAAACATTAAAGCTAAAATGTATTTTTCCCCAGAAGATCCTCTCCAGATGGACAGAGTTTCCGTTCGCTGGGAGGAAAAATGTCCTCCAAGCACCCAAGGAGACCAACCTTGAGCCCGTGCAGAGGAGGAGATGAGTCTGATGACTATGAGAATGTAGGATATCACATGCAAGTCCGATACGCACCTCTGCTAAGTCTCTGTTAAGAAAAAAACATGAAAATATTGGGGTGAAAAACACATTTCATTAGTGATTTTATTTTTGTTTACAACAAACAAATGAATATGTAAGAGTAACTTTTCTATTTTCTAATAGACACTCTGGTGGTGGAATGTGTCTTTTATTGTCTGTCCTACAAATTATAAGATGTGCTTTAAGGATTACATATTTAATGCTGTGAGCTTTAAATTATTAGGCATGTTTAAAGGTTGTATGAGCAATTTTGACCAAAAATATAACATTCTCAAAAGATTCCCCCCCCCGTGGTATTATTCTCAGTACCGTTTTTTCTTGTTTCCACTGTGTTAAGATTGTGGATTGAGAGGTATTTTTGACTCTTTAGATGCAATTGCCAGATTCTGTGTTCATCGACACAACTGAAACCAGCGTTGTCGAAAGGTATGAAACCCTGAGACCAGCTTTACGATCAGACAGTTTTCTGTCCCGGTGGCAAAACAAGATAAGTATCTGATGTCAGCTGCAGCACATGCAGTTATGGCGCTGCCTGTTTGTCCTTGCAGGTTATTCAAACAGGGTCCCCTCCCTCCACAGGATGGATTGTACGGCATCAGAAACTCTGGAACCAGAACTTCAAGGGTAAAAATAATTCTCATTGAACAGAAAAATAGCAAAATAGCAAAAGATAGAGTGTAGGCAGAGGGAACTATTTTAAAACTCAAAAGCACACTGTACAATCCAGGTGCACATATACATATGGATTAGGTAATTTACGCTCTTAAATAACTCTTTTTACCCAATCAGAGGCCCCCTATAGGCTAATATGGGCGGGGAAAAGGGTTGTCACAACAACAAGTGACGACAGTGAAGCACACTACAGGGGTTGTAGGAGATAAGATTCTTAATTCGCACAGAATTGGACACACAGTTAATTACTAATTAAATAAAATAAAATTTAAAAATTTAAGGATCAATTTAGTATTTACTGAGTCCAAAGCCCAAGAGAAATCAATGGATATTGTGGCACAATGACTTTTCTTATCTCGGGAGTTGAACTATGGTAATATTATGGTAACATGAGTGGTGGCAGTGCTAGTTATGGGATCTAAAACCAGACAAAACTAAAAGGATTTAATGTGGAATATGCTGCAGAAAAAAATGCAGAAATTCTTTAATATGTAGGTTTATTGAGGTTTCTAGTACCGGTAGTTTTGCAGGAAAGTTTGGAAATGGGTCTGTAATTATCTAGATTAGAGGTATCACTCTCTGAGGAAGGCTGACTACACACAACTATTTTAGAATGACAGCTGATGATATAGAAAGATTAAGTATGTAAGCTATTTCCTTGGTAATCAAATGAGCTGAAAGACAGACAAAAAAGGGGTCCAATTCATCTGCACTGGTTGAAGGAACCTCAACACAAAGTTTACCTGGACTAATATACTGACACCAATCAGGAGCGAGTGAGTAGAACGTGGATTTATCATCCAGAGTTTGAGATTGAGACATTACTGTAGAAAATCGCCTAAACCACCATCAAACTGGTTGCCAGCAGCAGTAAAATGTCTGTTGAAAGCATCATCCTTTAGATCACAGTCACCATGTTTGATCGTAATATTAAAATAATAAATAGACTTGGTTTGATGTGCTGGATCAGTACATTTGCATTGCATTACTGCAGACTTTATTTCATTTAAAAAGCAGGTCAGAAAGCTAAGTAGTGACTCAGGGACTGGATCTGTCTTTTATTATATAGTTTAATATTCAGTGATAAATTTGGCTTTTTTATAGGAGCATGATTACTTACAATCTGAAGAAATGTTTTTATAAAAAAGTCCAAAGCTAATTCACCATCTGAACTATTAGACATGTAAGAGATCCCTTAGGAAAGCTGCTCATTGAAATTTCTAAAACTGCTTTCTCAGACCAGTAATCTACCTTTTATTCAGTTTTTTCTTTATAAATGATCTGTTATCATTATGTAGTGAGTAATTATTAATGTCTGTAATGTAAAAGTTAGAGCTCTTGTGTGTCGTGCAGGTGTTGGTGGTCTGGGACGTCAGCATAAGCAAAGCCAGAAACTACAGACTGTTTGAAGAGGTACAGTTAAAAAAACAACCTTTCTATTTGTCTTTCTGTATAGTTTTGTGTCATTTTTGTTCATAAGGAGTCAGTGAATAAGATTGTGTGTTTTGCCAGGATGGCCTGATTTTTCTGGACAGCGAGGTGACCTTCCCCAGCCTGGCAGATCTGATTGAACACTATTACTGCCATCCTCTCCCTCATCACGGCTCACTGTGCCTGCAGAAGCCTTTTATCAACCTGCTGACCAACACTGCCAGGTGACGCACAAGGGACACTCGGCGTTTCTGTAGTCAGCAAACAGGGACGTTTTAGAGGGGACCCTGGTGAGCACGTACAGCTCAGGTTGTCTGGTGGGGGACGTCTAAGCAGAAAGACATCTTCTCGCCACCTGATCAAGTGAAACACCTGTGAGTGAGGAGGCCTGTAAAGAGTCAAAGGTGTGGAACGTTCCTGTACTGACTGAAAACATGAGAAGAGGAAAGAGGCCCTTTCACACAGAAAGACATGAAAATCACAAGACTGTGACCTTAAAACTCGTCCTCATTGACTTTAATCCTGATGTGCCCTCTTGCTGTACTGTCAATTTCATCACCATCTTTTTTATATTCTGACTACACTAAGAGTTTTTTTTTTACATCATCAGGAAATGATTAAATCCTACATAAGTCAGGACTTTGATGAAATATCTTAATATTTATGTGTACATTTTGTGTTTAATGTAAAACCATATAACTATAAAAGTGCAAATATATTTTATAGCAAACTGAATAAAGAATTATTTTGAGCTTACTGATTCTCGTGCTTCCTTAGACTATACTGTTTACAGTTGTGACATTTTATTCTATATCACTAATCAGTCATCTATCTATCTATCTATCTATCTATCTATCTATCTATCTATCTATCTATCTATCTATCTATCTATCTATCTATCTATCTATCTATCTATCTATCTATCTATCTATCTATCTATCATATGTGTGTGTGATATTTCTCCAGCTTCTTGTGTTCTTTCTTCCTGATGTTGCTATAACTTGGGATTGCTACACACACACACACACACACACACACACACACACACACACACACACACACACACACACACATATATATATAAATCTCTTCCTTGCCCTCCTGGGCCGTGCCTCCTTCCTTCAAACTCGGGTCCTCTACCAGAGGCCTGGGAGTCTGAGGGTTCTGCGCAGGATCTTAGCTGTTCCTAGGACTGTGCTCTTCTGGACAGAGATCTCTGGTGTGGTTCCTGGTAAGGAGGCACCGCCCAGGAGGGCGAGGAAGAGATTTTATTTTTTTATTTTTTTATATGTAAAAACAAAATTCATATCTCCCGATTTCAAGGTATTTTTTGGTGTTGCAAAAGAGGAGGGAAATTAGTAAAGCAGATAAACACTGTCCCCTGTCGGACACTTGTAGAAAGGCCGAGCTCTCGAAAATTGCTTTAAAATGATGCATTTTAAAGTTCTAAACTTCAGAGCGTTTTCCTCACAAGGTTAAATCACGTGACAACAATGCAGATAATAAGTCTGTAACGTGTATTACCCAAAGATCTCAGTGGAGAAGAAATAAAACAAGTCACTGTAGGAAGCATAGTGGAAAAATTAGTCACTTGAATAAAAAGAGTTTTATAAAAGGTTTAACAGAGATGTAGTGTCTGCAGATGTTGGGTGAACAAACCAAGTTAGTGTGTATGTACCTGTAATGGTGCGGGACAAGTGATGTTCTGTCATGTGACTGTTACTGAGAATTGTCAGTGGAGGGTAGGGCAAAATCACGAAATACTACTGTAAAATAAAGAATTACTATTTGAAGTCCCAATCATTCATGGTAATTGGTTCCAATCAGCCATCGACACCTCTGAAGGATGCTGATGCAAAAGTACAGTGTTGATGAAGCAAATATTCTCTTCTTTTTGGTTTATTTTGATTACATATTTGATGCTGACAGTTGGAATAAAAACACTACAAACTGCTGCCCAGCGTAGATCCTCCTTTTTGGAGGATCTAGGACGGACGCTGGACAGTGTCCCAACTGGGGACTTCATCGTGCTGCTGGGAGACTACAACGCTCACGTGGGCAACGACAGCGTGACCTGGAAAGGCGTGATTGGGAGAAACGGTCTGCCCAATCAGAACCAGAGTGGTTTTCAGTTATTGGACTTGAGGAGGTCCTGCCCCAGGTGGAAGAGTTCAAGTATCTCATAATCTTGTTCACGAGTGAGGGTAGGATGGAACATGAGATCGACAGGCGGATCGGAGCGGCATCAGCAGTGATGCGGGCGCTTAACCGATCCATCGTGGTGAAGAAGGAGTTGAGCCTAAAGGCAAAGCTCTCGATTTACCAGTCAATCTATGTCCCAATCCTCACCTATGGCCATCAACGTTGGGTGATGACCGAAAGAACGAGATCGCGGATACAAGCGGCTGAAATGAGTTTCCTCCGCGGGGTGGCCGGGCTCAGCCTTAGAGATAGGGTGAGAAGCTTGGACATCCAGGAGGAGCTCGGAGTATAACCGCTGCTTCTCCACATCGAGAGGAGTCAGTTGGGGTGGCTCGGGCATCTGGCTAGGATGCCTTCCGGACGCCTCCCTTTAGAGGTTTTCCGGACATGTTCCACCGGGAGGCGGCCTCGTGGCCGGCCCAGGACTAGGTGGAGAGATTACATCTCTTGCCTGGCTTGGGAGCAGCTGGGGGTTCCCCCGGAAGAGCTGATGGAAGTGGCCGGGGAGATGGCTGTCTGGGCATCCCTCCTGAAGCTGCTGCCCCCGCGACCCAGATCCGAATAAGCGTGAAGAAACGAAACGAAACTGCTGCCAACTTTGAAGCTATGTCAAGGTTTGCATTCTTCAGAACCAAAGCTCATTATAAGGATGTCACCATGGCGATAGATTGTTGCTCGGTCACTGTCTGTGGTGCTGAACAGGCAGCGAACTCAAGTTATAGAATATTTTTGAACCCATCACTAAAACAAAATAAATCATGATCATTTCTTACAATCATTATACTCACATACTTTGTTATATTTTAAATCAATGGATTAAATAGTGTAGAAGCATGAAATTTCAATTTGGGACGGAATTTCAGGTGAGATCTGAATCTCATTTGTGTTACTTAACACTGTCAGACTTTCAATAGGGGAAATCCTGAGTATTTTAATGATATTTTGAATAAGATTTGAATACCACATTTATGTTAGCAGCTGTGTGATTGAAGCTGGTTTAAAGTGACATTACAGCTTGATATATCTGCCATTCTTACTTATTGATCTTATTTAGTAAGACATGAAATTATTAGCTTTGTAAAATCTCTGTCTGTCACAAGTGTGTGTGTGTGGGGGGGGTCCAATTTAGTTTTACTGCTTTTACTGTTGCAATTCAGAGGGAACAGTTTGATTTCTTTTTAATCATTAAAAAACAACGTTGTGTGTGTGCGTGGGTGTGTGGGTGTGTGCCTGCATGCATGCATGTGCGTATTTTGCCAGAAAGTGTACAGATCTAGGCCAGAGCAAGCCTTGGGGTGCATCAGCAGACATCAGTCATTTCTGAAGACGAGGTTGAATCCTCTGATAAGAGCGGTGAGAGCATCGTGAACCTGGCAGCATCAAGCCTTCCGGAAGCTCCTCAGTCCTGCTGATCAAACTGGAGAGGGGTGGAATCAGACAGGGGCAAAATTAAGGATGAGCAGAGTTTGGGCGTGCAGCACTTTCAAGCATTGTAGATCCACTTTTAGATGATAAGATAAGAAATGTTTTCCAAAAACTAGGCTGCTTCGTAACTATTACATTCTTAAGGTCAATCTGGTGCCTTTTTACAGTCTAACATGTCACAGATGTTTTCCTCGCTAAGACGTAATGGTTATTTTCTTTAGGTAACACTGATTTAACCTTAAAATCAACAATACATTTTCCTGTTAATGGTAATGATTGCTATAGCTCTCTTTTTCTGTACACAATTCATACCCTACATTCATACTTCTGTGGATAACAGTTTTTATTATGCCACCCCTAAGCGCAAAATCCTGATTTATGTGTCTCCTGTAAACCAAAGAACTGAATTAATACATGTGGCAGTTTTCAGTTGTCCTGTCGTTACCGCGTTCACCAGCAGGGGCGCTGTTTCGAGCGCATCTACACCAGTCCTAAAGGTTTGCAAGAGTTCAATAATTTTAAAAAATAAAATAAAAAACTCTTTCCAGAATAGTTGATGAACTGTACAACAGGCAGCTTCGGGGTGCAACATCAAGGAAAGAGACGTAATCATTTGCGCTCAACAGTTTGGCTAAAAACGAATACATTTGTTTTGCCACAACTAAATTGACTGAGTTGGTGAGTGATTTCAAATGGACGTTTTATTTTGAACAAGAGCTGAAACTAAAAAGACAATTGTGCTTGAACATTTGAAGAAAATCATTGCCATTATTATAATCCAACAAAAAACATATATAATAAAGACACACACTCACATAAATCATTTCATTTCAATTTCGTGTTACTACTACTACTACTACTATTACTACTTTGTCACAGTCACCTCATTGTTGATTATTTTATTATCCCAGGCTGTCAGGGAAGGGTTAACGCTGCGCCTGACCCGCACACGGGGACGCAAAATCGCTTTCGGACGTGACGGATTTTTCAAGAGACGCAACGTCTCGCGGCTCCGCTCGTCACCGAAATGGTTCTCAGCACGAGACGAGCGGACGGGAGCCCGGACGGCGCGTGGTTGTAGAACGCCATCAAAAGGCGCGCGGTGTGCGCGGCGGCCACCTTCTCCCTGCTCCTCCTCCCCCAACCGCAGCGTCGGGAAGGATCGGCCGCACTCTTCTGTGTGTGTGTGTGTTCAGACACGCGTATTAATTGTGTGTATGTTCAGTTTGCGCGTGAACCGGCAAAATCAAAGCGCGATCAGGCCAGAGCGGAGAGGCAGCCAGCTAGCAGCGGCGTCGTTTACTGCCAGAGATGGTCACGTCCACCCCGGGGATCCTGCTGCTGCACTTGCTAGTATGTCTCCAGCACCGCGTTGACGTCCACGGTAAGTGTCTCAGCCCAGTGTGCGTCTTTTGTTGTTCCGGGGAGCCGCGCACCGAGCTCGGCTAGCGCCGCCGGGGCGCACCTGCCACGGCTGCTCTCTGTGGGAACGGCCGTGCTCGGCTACACCTTAGATTATCCAACCGTGTTCTGGGAACGAGGCCAATAAAACGACTGCTCGTGGGGTTAAAAAGAAATTCTTGCTGGTTCGTCTATTAACTCGGCCTCCGCAGTTCTCTGGGTTTTAATTTAGCGCGCTGGGAGTATAAATGTCTGATTTGTGCTTGACGGTAAGTGTTTGTCAGCCGTAGCCAATTAGTCCCGAGGTCAATTAATTTCCCCCGGGAAGACGCGCAGTTCCTGGGAACCAACACGCGTAACCATCGCCGACTCTCGTGTCCTGGTTTCTCATCCACTCTCGGATTCTCTTCCATCACTGCCACCATCGGCAAGCTCGTTAATTTATTTATTTAGGTGCAAGTCGACAGAAGGGGGAGGACGGGGAGAAGGAAAAGGGGGGATACTGAGATTTACGGTGGTGGTGGGGGGGACCCACCAACGCTGCAGTGGAGCAGCAACAGCTGAGGCAGGACAGGCTGCAGGTGATGCCAATCACCGGTGCTTCTGAGGAAGCCTCTTTAAATGGTTTGTAGAAGAACATCAGTGCTAAAGGATAAATCCAGTTTGATTTGGCCAAGTATGTATTTCAGTCGCCAGCTGATTAGATATTCAGTTATATCTCACTTGGATGTTGTGCCAATGGGAAACTTGGTTGCATTTCCTTTTCTTTTATTTCCTACATTGCTTTTGAGGCCATGGTGTGGAAAGTTTCAGTCACTGTTTAAGGAGATGACAAAGAAAATGCTTTTCAGTCCAATCCAGTAAAAAGAAAACTGGTCCATAGGAGTGCCATCCATGACCTCCTTTTGTCACTTTGCCTTTATATACAATATAAACCTCAACAATACAATACATTCGTACTTCTGCTATAAATATAGAACTCAATACAACCTGGTGTTTCGCCCTGAAGTGTTTTAGCGAGTTACTATGATTAAACTTTACATGATCAGCATTTCTGGGGCCGATCATCAATTAGTGAGTTTAAATCAGGGGTGCTCACATTTTTTCAGCATGCGAGCTACTTACGAAATGGCCAAGTCAAAGTGATCTACCCACCACAAAAATGCAACACATCTAATTTTCAAATGTATTGAGGATTCTTTATATGTACAATGTATGTTGATGTACCTTGCATAACCGAATAAGCCAATTTTGCAAAACACACATAATTAACTATTAACATTTTTTTTGTAATTACTTTAATGACTTGCACTGAAATGAATCAGCCAGGGATGCATAGTCCGGACAGTAGCTGCTGAAAGCCAGTCTCAAGCACACTTCCAAATGTTCATCAGTCATGGTGGAACCTATTTGGACTTAATAATCTTCAACGCACTTCGAAAATGACATCGTGAAAATAAGTCCACCTCCCATTCCGTATGAAAGTGATCTGTTTTTGTCTTCTTACTTGGTCCCGCTCCCTCATTCATTTTGATGACCATAAGCTTTAGCGATGGCTTAAAATCAGAGGTAATTCGCTGACTAGCTTAGCGCTTCTGACTGGTTGCCCTGTATGTCAATCAAGTAACGGGATTGATGATAGGCTGACATAAGTTCTGCGGCACTTGGTGCCGTTGTTTGCACTTGATTGGTCACCTGAATGTCAAATTCAGTTGTCATCTAACTGGCTTCCCTGTATATATAAATCAAGTGATGGGATAAATGATAGGCTTATATTTTTTTAATGCAATGATCGACCAGTACCTCCCGCGATCTAAAAACGACCGGTAGATCGCGTAATGAGCACGTAACCGATCACGTCAGAGAGTAATAAATCAGTTTAAATTGCTTTTTTTATTTATTAAATACACTTGTCTGCTGTTGAGGATCAAAAATATACTCAAGCCCTCTTTTTGGATGTTTGACAATATTTTCCACAGACAGACTGAGGTTAAACATCAAGGACCTCTAGAGGCCATTCAAAGCTCGCCACATAAGTTCAAACAGGACAAACCAAAATAACTCGAGAAATAATAAATAAAAAACAACTTTAATTAAATAGCTTTTTTGCAACATATAAACTGCACATCCCAGATTGCCAACATGTTTGTATCCGACCTATTCAAGATTTAAAAAAAAAAAACTATTGTCCATCACATAGTGAAAGAGCTCAAAGCACCAAAAAGACATAAAAAAAACCTATCACCAATTACACCATTTAAACCAATAAGAGGTTTCCTTTGTTTAAAGCAAAACAATCACCTCTTATGTTTAAATGTGTTTTATTTTTATGTGTTTGGTGTTTTAGCCTGTCACTATGAGACAATCATTAGCGACATGATCACTAGCAAACAAACATGTTGGTGCAGTGAAACTTTATATATGAGATGGATAAAACTCAAACCATCACCATCCTGTGCCTTCATTGAGCACCGGGAGCTCAGTCCCATCACAGATTTTGCTATAAAGTTTTTTTTGTAGAGTTTAAAGACAAACTAACCAGTTTCTCATTATTTGCTTGACCATTTCAATTTACATTGAAAAACACACACACATTGTAGCTCCTTGTTTCAGTTTAACATAATTTCAACATATCCTTGTTTATGTTTAATATCACTTCATTTGCCACCACTGCTTTTAATGTACCGTGCTAATGTGCCTGTAAGCTAAATAACAGAAAGCGGCTGAGAGCTGTCTTTTGGATTCTTGTTTAGACATTTAAAATTCTTAACTAGCAGAAAAAAAAAAAAAAAAAATGTAATAAAAGGGTGAATTAAAGCAGCGTGATACACACATTCCTGTCCACCCACCAACTTGCTACCACCTCCTCATTCTCCAAACACACACGGATCAGGATTAGATCTGCTGTAACAAGATGTCACACAAATTAGATGGCAGCAGCAGGGTACATGCACTCTGTTACACACACTCACTCACACACACACTTTCTATCACACCACACAGTAAATCTAGATCCTTGGTTATAAATGGTGAGTGGGGAGCGCTTGCTTCTTACAGTGGGTGATGGGGTAGCCAGAGGGGGAAGAATGCTGCTACCATTACTGTTGTTGGAGAAAACTGAGTTAACCTGACTTCCTGTTCTGAGGTTGGTTTTGGTTGTTGAAATCAAAACTGCAGTCTTCAATTAATTAAAATGTTGACAGATTTTGTTTAATTAATTTAAACACAGTCAACTGCGTGGTAGCTCAGTTTGTTGTGGGCTGGGTTGAGAAGTGGAGGGTTCTCAGCCTAAGCTTAATTTAAAATCCATCCTGTAATTTCAAAGATTACTATAAAAATGCTCAGTTTTGTTTAAAAAGGGGCCTTGTTGACCCAAGTAACAGTGGTTGTCATGGTGAATGCCCACAATAGTGGGGAAATCATACAGCTGTTTTAGAAAAGGAGGAAGTGATCTGAGAAATCCTCCCCAAATCTCCTGATGGATTGTTGATGGTGCCTGTTTAGAATTACACACGGAATAGATTAATTGTGAGTGGATTCACATGGAAGTCACTGAAATTGCAAACAAGTGAAGTCATAAAGTCTAGTATATATTTTTAGCAGCCTTGCTGTCTTTATTCCATCACTTTTGAGAAAAGTCTTTGAAGACATTTTCTGTAACTATAAAATTGTAATTTCTTTTGTCGGTTTCAGTCAACAGACCATATATTCGGTAAACTGGGGCAGGTTTGTGTATTTAAGTAAGGAATTCTTGCCCGTCATTGTGCCAACTGTATCAAATAATCGGGTGTGCCGTAATCTCATGATAGATTTTTGTGCATCCAACAAGCCCAGCAGAAATCTATGCTGAAAGAACAAAACTTCAGAAAAAACTCCTCCACAACTTGACTGTGTGCTACAGTCACACTTCATGCTGTGAACTTATCCTGTATGGTGTCACGCTTTAACTCAGTGTTCTCCTCTGTCTCTTCTCCTTCTGTTATAATTGTTTTCTGGGGTTGTGCAACGTTCAGACTGCATTTTAGTCTGTTTTGAGCTTCTTCTGATGCCTGAGTCAGCACTGAGGAGGATCTGAGTCGGGCCTTAACCACGTACACCGCTTATAACTTGTGAGCCGATTTGTAGCAAAAGTAGCAAAATCAGTTGCAGTACATTTGAAAAGATTTCATTGGTTTCATCCAAACTAACGACTGTTGCATCCTAGGAAATTCTGTTTTTATCTTGTAATCCCTACTGCAGTTGATGAATATAATTAAAACTATAATATACTATCATTGAACATGTGACATGTGAATGTTGGTTTTGGAATCCTCACTAACTATAAGTTCACCCACTTTATTTATTTCAACTATGTGATTCAGCTTAGTCTTCACTGAAAGGCAAAAATACATGACAGGAGAGCACAACAACCAAAATTCTTCATCAGAGGCAAAGATGCTGGATTAGGGTTAAATAATACGGAGTAAAACCCCTCCCAGTGGCCCACAGAGGTCGTCCCCATTTCCAGTATCTGTGTGGTTCTGTAGTTACTGTTTAGACGTATTAAAGGGGGAACTGTGAGCTGTCTTCTCTATACACACAGTGGGAAGTCGGCTGCTTCTCCAGTTGTTGCGCAAACTAGTGAGTGAGTGGTGAAAAAAGTAATTTAGTCACAGAAAATGTTCTCAGTTGGCATCACGCGTCTGCAAACCCTTCCTTTGTGGTTTGCAGCCCTTCATCCTTCTGCTGTTTGGAGATGAACAAAGCAGAAAGCAGTGGTGAAGCCTCGTTGCTGCCGTTTCATAGTTTTCTCCTCTTTCTGCACTTTTGCCTTTTTGCCTGAAGGTTCTTTGCTTTTCAGTTTGACAAACAATACTTGTGAATCACTAAAGTTTGAGTGAACTATTAGCGTAATGGTTCTTTAGCCGCGATGGAGTCTTGAGTGTAATTACTGCATCAGGACTGCATTATTTTCACACTGGATTTTAATTTCCATGCAAATGTGACCTATTGAAAGATTCTTTTGTTACCTCCACTCACTTTGTGTCTCTTGAGTCCCAGGCTGATATACTGTATTTTCTGCCTTACTACAGTGAAAACATTGGGCTTTTTGACTGTGATTGAGCAATTTTTTATGAAGTGTCCATAGATTGTTTTAATCCCTTGCTGTTGAGAGAGAGAAGCTTTGGGATTCTTTGTTGTGACACTGATCTCTTCACGCTATACAGCTGGAACATTTACCTGCAATGTCTCCTATGGTTTTATGAGTGTTGTGTTGGTCAGTTCGATGGTGACAGACTAAAAATGTACATGTTTTTATTAATGAATCTTTCTTCTATTGAGTCCATGATGATCAAGTTTGTTACTGTCCCAGAGGTTGACGACAGTAATTCACACGATTGTTAACATGTTCTCTGAAGGGTTGTGGGCTTATGGCCTGACTGGTTTTAATTGGGCAGCGAGTGCTGGTCTTCCACATGACCTTCTGACCTCAGGGGAGAACAAAGTGGCCGTTTTCAGCATTCCTTTTAGGGTGTGTGTGGGGGGTCATCATTCTTCAGTTTCTGAGACAGTTTGTGAAGATGCTTTTGCTTTTCTTTGAGGTGATAACTGGCAATAGTGCTGGCATGAAGGTAAGCAGACATGCACTGTGTTTATACAATATACACATATATACATAAGTGTTAAAAGGGATGTAGGGTAAACAGTGTGGGCAAAGCCCCCCCAACACAGGGGAATTGCCAACTTCCAACTAGTGATTACAGCAATTGCTAACAAACCAGCTATCTATTAGCTGCAGTACTACAAGTACTTATTTTCAGAGTCAGGTCTGGACCAAGGCTCTTTACCAGCTTGTGAAACCCTGCGTGGATGATGCTGGCCTTGAGTACTTGGCTATAAAAGATCCTATAACCCTGAGCTCTCTGTGTGTTTATCACTGACCCATCAGTCTTTGTTGGGCTGGTGGAGTTCTCTTGGCTGTGAATTGATTATTTTCGATAGTTCTAGATTGACACATTACTGAAACTTCAGAAAATCTTTTTTTTTAATAGGAAAAGATTGTGTCCATAGTCTGCACAGAAAATACCTCCTGAAGTCCGTCATCTCCCCCAAACTTGGTTTCTTCATAATATGGTTGTTTTGCATGATCTAAATGCTACAGTATCTTATCTGATTATTTGTCCAATACTGAAGTGAGACTTCTTTTTATAATACTAACATGCTAGAAATATCTGCTTAATTCCACAAATGTAACCCACACACAGAAGTGGAAGAGGGCTATTCCCCAGCAGTTTTAATGTGCCTCCCCAGGGACATTATTAAATGGTCAGGTTTCTTTAAATGTCAGGTACATTTTCCTGTGATTTTTAAACCTCAGTATTATACAGCCTGTTAGAACTCTTTCAGGCTCTCATTTAAGCATGAGGTATGTTCACAATATAACAAACACTGACTTTTTTTGAAAGCGAAGAGTCCTTCCTGATCACATTTTGTCAAACTATTAAATTGTGCTTACATATATCATCAAAACACTGACTTTTGGCCTTCCTCACAAACAAATGCTTTATAATCAACAGCTGTATGATGAAATGGCACGGTAGCTAAATGAAGGATGTAAAGATGTAGGATTGTTTATGTTGAAGTGGTAACATGCACACGCTGATCTGGTCGAGTGGTCTTTGGGTTTGACCATTGATTGGGTCTGTTTGGCTGAGCGTGTGCCTTCAGTGGCAACAGCTCTCCCGACATTTGTGTGCCATGGTTTTCAAAGCTAACCCCATCTCTGAAGACATGTCCAAACCTGCATGCCTGCTATTTCTTTGTTTTAGCCAACGAACCTGCACGACTTGCTGTGCTGCTGCTGATATGCAGCGACATCCAGCAGAATGGTGCATAGTTCATTCTTACTGAGATTAGATTTGAATATCTGGTCATTCTAAATGTAGTTTCATGATGCTGATCCATATTCACTACTGGAAAAATAAATGGGGAATATTAAATTGCAAGTCCTCAAGCTTTAACTGTGAGATGAAAGCCTGTATGGATGCTATTGTGGCATTCATCAAGCAGTTGGTGGGTTCTAACCCAGGAGAAGCAAAGGAATCCAGATTTACTTTTTGATGTTTTACTTAAAGTTGATTTTATTTTTATTTTTTGTTCATACATACAACAGACCTGTTGGATCTAAATGGTATATAAGATTGATCATTTTAAAAGCGAATAATGGAAAATGTAATCGATGAAATGTCTGCCTTCTCTCCTGTGTTGGTAGGTACAAAGACAGAATGTGAGGCCAGTCAATTCCAGTGTGGCAACGGCCGTTGCATCCTATCGGTCTGGCAGTGCGACGGCGAAGACGACTGTACCGACGGCAGCGACGAGAACTCCTGTGGTGAGATGCTGATTACAGCCGCCCACAAAACAAACATCCATTCCAAAGAAGTGTTGAATAATGTAGAAAAGGCATCTTAAAAGTGTCAAATGATTTTATTTCGTAGTAAAGAAATAAAATGAGCTAAATGTTCAATTAAAGAAAAAAAATGCCTGTACAAAAATGTTGGAGAAAGGTGAGCATCTTTTTTTCCCCAGTGAACTCTCGGTGGCAGCAGCACAGGTGCGCTGCTAGTGTGTCACCGATGCCACAGAAGAAGAGAAAATAAAGCATTGAAGTGCATCTGTAGGGTATTTTGGGGGGGATGCCCCCAGAAGGAAATCCTCTCTGCTGGTTTTATTACCGCTCTTTCTTAATAAACTGTAACGAGCACAGCAAACACCAGCTGCTCACAGACAAACGAGTCATTAACATATGTTTAAAAGACACAAGAGCCAGGAATCGGAGCAGGCTGTGGAGCCACGATGGTTCGATGCCAGCATGCTTCTGGTAGTGGATCGGTACCAGCTGCACTCGCCTCAGCCACGGAGCATCCATCCAGAAAGCGCAGCAGAGAAACACTTGGCAGAGATCAAATCCAATTTTGATTTTTTGTTTTTTAGTCTTGAAGGAAATATTCTGCCAAGTAAAACCTCAAAAATCTTAAAATATATCACATGAGATTCAGCACCCACCGTGTTGGTGTGCTCCCAGGAGGAATAGGGCCAGGGTCACCTGGAACTGAAGGACCTGCTGAGAAGAAGGTAGAAGAGCTGAGCTAAACCCAGACACTAATCTAGTCTAATCATTTTAGGTCTTTGTCTATTCTTTATGGTCTCTCATATCTGTCATGAGACTGTTGGCTAGAATAAAAATTAACTGGAGAAAAATTTCACATTCTTACTTTCTTGCCTTTCCAGTGAAAAAGACTTGTGCGGAGACGGACTTTGTGTGCCATAATGGCCAGTGTGTACCTAAGAGGTGGCACTGTGATGGGGAACCAGACTGTGAGGATGGCTCCGATGAGAGTTTAGACATCTGCCGTAAGTTTGCCTTCCTATCGCCTTCACTCGCTTTAGCGTGTCTCTTGCGCTGGACTACTTGGTAAACAGCCAACACCTTCACATTGCTTGGGTATTTCGTACTGATTAGTATAAACTGCACAGGTTTATAAGATAAACATTCAGGGATGGAGGCTGGATGTATGTCTGTATCCTAGTTATGTTGGGGGAGAAGGTGACAGTTGGTGCAGGTCAGGAGCTTGTTGGGCTTTTTAAACCTCAAGGTCTGAGGACAAAATGAACACTGGGTTGTGGCCTTGCTGAAACCATTTACGTCAGTCTCTGACTGCACACACAAGAACCCTCTTGTACGGAACGTTATTCTCCTCAGTAAATATGCTGATGGATAATTACGCGCTCTACAGTATAACAGGCCCTGGAATCTCCAGAGGCAATGATCAATTTCAGAAAAGATGAAAGTGCTTCATGAAAGGTTGGTATTCAGTGTGCCTCCTAAAGCTGTCCTGAATGCTGCCAAAAATGAATGTCATGTAATAATTCTAACCTTCCGCTACTACTGTATAATATTATACTATGGTACTGTCCTGTCTTGTTTGAGGATTGAGCATGAGCATCTCATTATTTATTTATTGGTTATATAAAGGTACTATTTTCATGAACCACATTTCATTGTGTTTGTTTGGGTTTCCCGGTCATAGAAATATTTAACTATGATCAGTTTAAACAGACTGATCACCATTTCTACCTTATCTGTCTACCGATTTTAATCAACACATTCTAAATGGAACTCTATGCTATGGGTGCAATTTGATCCACCTCACTTAGCGTGACATTGAGGCTGTCTCTGTAGGTTCAATGTGCACGCGCGTTTCACTTGCACTTGCAGAAGTAGGTCGGACAACTGAAGGCCTCTAACAGCATTCTTTTTTTGCACACAATGGTGTGTTTAAGAGGTTGTGGTCCAATCATAGCTGCAGTGGCGTACGTGCAGGAAAACTAAGCTCCTGTAGCTGTTGTATCATGACACTGTTTGACCAGCTGTTGCACATGACTTGGCAACAGCCGGTGAGATCATGTGTGTCTGTTTAAAAGCACTTGTGCTTTGTCAGTTTTCTTGCACCCATATTGACATGAACAGCAGCTTCCAGACAAAATCACCAGGCCATCGATCTTTTTCAGTAGTGTTTAATTCAATCTAATGAATTAAGCACTTTTTTAAGCACTGACCTTTGGGGGTTTGTTTTGTGTTGCATCATTGCAGAACAACATCTTTATTTTTAAATTATCTCTCCACTGAACCTCTGGAAAATCTTAATCATCTATCAAATTATATTGTCAAATTGCACCAAAAAACCAACCTTTATTCCATTTCTGTCAGCTGTTAGAAATTCTTTTAGGAATATATTCCAATATATTGGAATATATTGGAATATTGCATGGGGTTGCTTGTCTGCAAAATGACTGAAGATTTTCAACACGATGTAAACCTTTATTGTCTCGCAGACACACGGACATGTCGTTTAAATGAAGTTAGCTGTGGCACAGGCTCCACTCTGTGTATTCCCGTTTTCTGGAAATGCGATGGGGAGAAAGACTGCGACAACGGAGAGGACGAGGTCAACTGTGGTAGGTGGAAATCTATCACACACTATTAAAGATGACTTGCTTCTAATTAGGTTAGGCCAAGTAGCGGTGTGTGGCGTATGGATGGACATGCATCGTAAACACACTAGTGGCATTTTTTACAGCAAATTAAGCCAATCTAACAGAAGTCACTAAAGCTGCCAATAGTTTGAAGTTTGTCCAGGTGGAGACCCAAAACTGTTGAAAGTTTATTTTATCACTTTAGAGCATCACCTGATTCCTCTGACATCCTCCTGTTAATTGCTCTGCTGAAAGTTCGTCTCACTAAAAGTGGTAAAAAGTTTGAATTACAACAGATTTCGTGGCGCGCAGTCTAGCAAATTACAATAATAACTTGCCGATATTTGACCTGTGGCATTTATAGTATTCAATTTTAGCTCCTGCAGCCGAATGCAACAGTATGCTCTGTATCTAGGTATTACCGACCTCGTAGCTGTGCACTGACCTCCTGACCCCACTGACCCACTCGGCTTACTACCTCAGAATCAGAAGATTAATCAGAATCAGATCAGAAGGTTTATTGCCATTGTACATGTAATACACAGTATTACACAAACTAGGAATTTGTCGTGGTGTGCCGCTGCGACATTCAACATAACATTAGACATCAACACCACACTAGAATAAGATAAATAAAATAAAATAAGACTTATATACAGTATTTACATAAATAGTGAGTGGTGAGAAATAGTGCAGGTCCATGAGGAGTAGTGTATTGTTTATGAGTCCGGCTGGCTGCTGTACATGGTGCTTAAGTGATAAGTCACTTGGTGTTCAGCAGCCTGATGGCAGAGGGGAAGAAGCTGTTAGTGTAGCGGGAGGTTCTGGTCCGAATGGACCGTAGTCTCCTGCCTGAGGGGAGGGGGGAAAACAGTCCATGACCAGGGTGGGAAGGGTCGGCCGTGATCCGACCTGCACACCTCCGGGTCCTGGAGATATACAGGTCCTGGATGGATGGGAGCCTGCAGCCGATCACCTTCTCGGCAGCGCGCACGACGCGCTGCAGCCTCAGTCTGTCCCTGACGGTGGCGCCAGCAAACCACACGGTGATGGAGGAGGTGAGGATGGACTCGATGATGGCCGTATAAAACTGCGCCAACATCCTGGGAGGCAGTTTGAGCTTCCTCAGCTTCCGTAGGAAGAACATCCTTTGCTGGGCCTTCTTGATGAGGGAGCTGATGGTTGGCTCCCACTTAAGGTCCCGGGTGATGGTGGTGCCCAGGAAGCGGAAGGAGTCCGTGATGGTGACGGGGGAGTCCATAAGGGCAAGGGGGGGCAAAGGGGCTGTAACTTTCCTGAAGTCCACAATCATCTCCACTGTCTTCTATCTGTACTCTCTCTCTGTCCAGCTGGCCATCAGCTGAAGGATTCCCCTACACAGTCCTGGTCAGGCTCTGGGATTCTGTAACATGCTGAGACATTTTTTATTGTAACAGATATTAGAAATGAAAATGATTTTAGGAGGCTTTGGACAGTTCACTCTGAATATGTGACTTATACTGGCTAAAGAAAGCCTAGAACTTCACGTTTGTGCTTCACAGAATTTATTAAGCCCTTTACTTTGTATGCCCTCACATATCTTATGAGGGATCAATTCACTGAATAGAGGGAGAAAAAGGCATATAGTTAACTAGACCATAGACTGTTATACAACTGCAACATTACTCCTGTTGTTGCAAGAAATGTCTTTAAACCTGTTTGTTAAAAGAAAGTGTTAAAGTAATTAAGATTTCTTTGTGGGTGCTGTTGAAGCTGTTTTTCATGGAATATAGATTCTTGAACCGACGCCGTCAAGCTTGTCAGATTCTGCCTGGCTAAATTGTTGGACTGCTTTTGGAAACTGTCAGTGATGCCTGAACTATTTAAGGAGTGATTGTTGGCTGAGTGAAGCTGTAATGTTGCCCCTAACTGGTTAGAACTGGCCTGCCAGATTTGCAACTGAATTCTAGTGATGGCTTTTCTGGGTTTTTTTTAAATTGTCTTCCAAGTGTTGTGAGGTGACAAAATCAGCTTAAGGATATTGAATATATTTTAATGCACTTTTCAGGAAATGTCACCTGTGCTCCAAATGAATTCACCTGTGCCAGTGGCCGTTGCATTTCCCGCAACTTTGTCTGCAACGGTGAGGATGACTGCAGCGACGGTTCCGATGAGCTGGACTGTGCGCCGTCCTCCTGTGCTCCCAGTGAGTTCCAGTGCGGAAACTCATCCTGCATCCCAGCCAGCTGGGTTTGTGACGATGATGTCGACTGTCAGGTAAATTGACAGAATACATGTTTGAGTGACAAAGCTACTCTACACTAGTGTTTTAAAACTTCATCTGTAACTGAACAAGTATCTTCGAAGCAGCGTTTGCTCTTTAAATCACATGCTTAATTTTTACGCATTGATAACTGTCCCCCTTTTTCCTGTGCAGTAGTTGGTAGTAGCCTGAGAGTATCCTAATACTCAACAGCCACCAGTATTTAAACCCATTCCATTGATGTGGTTGGCCATTGTTATACTCAGTTCTGCCCAGAGGGCAGCGCACGTTCAGATGCTCTCAGTCAACAGTTGATCTGTTCCCGTGTGAATAACTGACTTCCAACATGATGAAAGTGTAAGAAATCTGCAATCTGGCTTCTAAAGTGCTCAGCTATAGCGTTTCTATTCCCGACCACCTCAAAACTCACAACTTAATGTCTGTTTGGTTGCTTCCATTTGGAAATCCGGAAAATCTCTATAAATGCTCAGCCTGCAAATGATTTGATATTTTCACTCTAGATTTCATGGTGTTCAATTGATTATTAATCCAAATGTCTAATCGGCCAATCGCATGGCTGTTGGTGCCACCCAGGTTGCTCTGAGTATTTCAGAAGCTGCTGATCTACTGGGATTTACACCATCTCCAGGGTTTCAGCTGCAGCATTCAGACTGGTCAGAATTTGGTGTAAAACACATGAAAACCTTGAATTCTTATTGTGTGCATATTTTATATTACTTATCTTGTTCTGTGTTGCAAATGTGGCTCTCCCACACTGGGCATTCACCCTTAAATGAACTGTAAACACTGTCCAAATGTAGCTGTTGGCAATTTTTGTGGTACATGATGGAGCCAAAGTTACTGTTGATGCAACTTTCCTACCATGAGAACAAAAGCAGAAATTCTCTGTTGTCTTGGCGTACTGGCTGCCTGGATGACGGCTCTCCAGAGGAATAAAAATGAGCAATTACTGTTAAGTCAACAAGGCTAGAGTGACTTCAGGTCAATAATTACCCTTCAGGACCAGTCGGATGAATCTCCATCCCATTGCGGCCGTCACCCAACACCCCCAGCTAAGTGTTCATCCAGTGAGATGCAGTGCCGCAGTGGAGAGTGTATACACAAGAAGTGGAGGTGTGATGGAGACCGAGACTGCAAGGATGGCACAGATGAAGCCAACTGTCGTACGTACATACCAGCCGTCGCTTAACTGTCTGCTTTTGTGGGTTATTTTATTTTATTTTATTTTTAATTCCTTCTGAAGAAATGCACCTACATATTAGAATTAAAGCCATTAAGTTCATTTGGTTTAAGGCCGTGTCTGTATGTTTTCTGATCAAAAGGTTAAGTTGAGGGAGTCTCCAAAAAGTCAAATCTGATTTCTGATGGTCATTATTTCTCTCTCAAATGTTGGCAGAACTTTTATTTTCGTGTGTTTGTAGCTGTACGTTCATGTGGCCTGGATCAGTTCAGATGTGACGATGGAAGCTGCATCCAGGGCAGCAGGCAGTGTAATGGCCTTAGAGACTGTGCTGATGGATCAGATGAAGTCAACTGTAAGAACGGTACGTGTTCTGATGTTTTAGTGAGACTCGGGATGTGGTTGTCTACAAATCCATGTGAAAGACCTTGAAGTTGGGGAAAAGTAATCAGAATGAAGGTCGCGAAGTTCCTCCAAAGTGGAAGAAATTGTGCATTTTGTTTCAAATGTACCCGATATTGAGTGAAAGTCATGGCTGTTCTGTGTAAACAGTGACTCAGTGCAGCGGGCCAGAGAAGTTCAAATGTCGCAGTGGGGACTGCATTGAGATGAGCAAAGTGTGCAACAAGGTTCGAGACTGTCCTGACTGGAGCGATGAACCCATCAAGGAATGCAGTGAGTCAAAACTTGGTTTTGCCGGGAGCTGCCGGGGCCTCAAACTATTTTACATTTGTGTTGATTGATTTCTACCCTTGCATCTTATTGTAG
This sequence comes from Takifugu rubripes, assembly GCF_901000725.2. Classification (NCBI taxonomy): domain Eukaryota; kingdom Metazoa; phylum Chordata; class Actinopteri; order Tetraodontiformes; family Tetraodontidae; genus Takifugu; species Takifugu rubripes. Next base: position 505,137 of record NC_042290.1, read on the forward strand.
AGTTAGTGTAAACCATACGTGTGGCTCTTCAGACATTTGACATATTCATTGAGACAGTGGGTGTATGAATGCTGAATTAAGGTGTAAATATGTAGCATGGCAACTGAACTCTCATTTGTTGAACAAGCTGTCTCATACATGAAGAATACATGATTTCTTCATTGGGAAAAGATTAATAAGATGATTTCCTTTTGATTAAAGTGCAGGACTAAACTACACAACATGCCTCCCTGACCCAAGTCAGCCAGGTTTTACTCTGGAATCCATACTTGGATTCCCAGGCTTGAACTGATTTGGCCCTTTGGGGACTATTAAAATCATCTCAGTATCAAACTGAAGACAGGGTGTAGTGTAGTGTTGGGCTAGCAATGCTACTCATAGGCCCAATGGATGTTTCTGGAATAAGATTTATGTTATTGCTGTACTTCATGTGGCAAATGGTGCCGTTACCAAATGGGTAAATTGAAAATGGGCCACACTCGGGCCATTTTGTGCCCCATTAAGTGTGCCTGTTTTGTTAGTAATAGAATAAAATCATCTATTTTAAACCTTCCCATGTAAAGTATGAGTGTTACGGTGAAAACTAGTTTTCTGCCTATTCAAATTTTGTATATGACCTTTTTAATTGGGCTGTGGAGCTCTGAATTTATTATTCCATGAAGTGCTGGAATTTGACATAAAATTTAGTCATGAGCTTGACCAAATTAGTGGCTCTTCTATCTCTTAGGAATTTATGAGACGATGTTATCCCCAGTATAGTGCTGTAACTATAAGAGCATAACAAAAACCCCGATGTCAGTGTTGTGAAGCAGAAAATATTGGTAGCTCATGCACAGCTAATCAAATAAACTTTAAAGCAGCGTTGCACGTTTCTCCGTGAGAACACTGGCTCCGAGTTGAGTCATCACTACTTCTCATGTCATTTTAAATACTAGCTTTTAGCATTCAGTAGGATTATTTCAGAGTCGCCACATTTTTAAAGATCCGGTGCAGCTTTGGTGAAGCTCAGCTTTCTTCATCTTCTCCAGATGTAAACGAATGTCTCCTTAACAACGGCGGCTGCTCTCACATCTGTAAAGACATGGTGATTGGCTTTGAATGTGACTGCACCCCTGGACTGCAGCTCATTGACCACAAAACCTGTGGAGGTAGGTGACTGGCAGATTATTGGCTGTAGTTTTAAAGTTTATTGTTGCTGCTGCCACAGGCTGCTTGGGTATTTCCCAACGTAAACTAGTTGGGGAAACTGAATTTATGTTGGAGCACAGCCACCTTTTTTGAGGATTCTACTTGTAAGCCTATTTCTTAGGTCACTTACCACAGCACTAGTGATTTGAGAGGTTTGACTTGTGCTGTATAAAAGAGCTGAACCATAACAAATCCAGAAGCTGGGATGTGGGTCAGTCCTGCCTGTCTACTGCTACAGGACCAATTACAGGGATCTGGTGGTTTGTATGTAGACCGGGCAACAGCCCGGTGATCATCTGAAAGAGGACTCTCCTAAATGAGTTGGTTGCTTCAACTCCAGCTACAGAGTAAGCATATAAAAGCAGTGCATGGTAATATGCTAAACACCAGGCCAGTTTTGGAGGAATTTGGCTCCTGCCAGATGTGCAGAACATTGAGAAAGGAACATGGAAATCTGTTTAAAGGTCTTAAATCACTCTGTTATGCTATAAAAATGTGCACAGGGCCAAAGCATATCTGTATGTCTCAGCTGTGTAAAAGCACACACTGAGAATGCTGTTTATTTCTGTGAAATGCTCCACTATCGTACCTGAAACATTCAGACATTTGGATAAACGGCTTTGCTGCCAGCTGCATCCTCCGATTTTCTCCCTCTCACGTCTCCCCCATGTTGGTCTCTGTGCAGACATCAATGAGTGTCTGAACCCTGGTATCTGCAGTCAGATTTGCATCAACCTGAAAGGAGGATACAAGTGTGAGTGTCACAATGGCTACCAAATGGATCCAACTACAGGAGTCTGCAAAGCTGTTGGTGAGTCCATGGCTGGGCGAGAATCTGCTTTCTGGCTGGAAGACCTGTTTTATCCTCCCCGATCAATAACAGTGAGGCGCAACAGGCTTCTTATAGGGTTTTAGTTGTTTTTAAATGGGTAGTGTGCCGACTAAATGGTACATTTAAAAATGAATACCTAAACTGATCAGCTGAGATTGGTTATTTGCAAAGCACTTAACAGTGTAACAATCTGATAAATCCAACTTAACATTCATCCTAAAACTTCAGGGAAAACAATAAAAAATAAGACGAAAAAAAGTAGATAACAAAATGCAACCTCATACTGAAAAGCCCAAGAGTAGAATTTTTTTTTTTTTTTTTTTTTTTTTTTTTTTTAAAAGAAGAGGCTGTTCACAACTAAATGCCAGCTTGCCATGCAGTGGTACAGAGCCCCAAAAACACTGCCTTCCAGCTCTTAATTCAAAGTTTTTAGCAAATCGTTGGAGGTTGTTTTGAACTCGAACCCTCAAAATGTAATTTTTCTTGGTCCATGAGGTTTCAGGACTTTTGGAATCTGAAATGGACCACTTGTTCATTCGTTGTTGTCTGAAGCATTAAAAGTAACCAGAGGCACCTTTGAAGGCTGCACATGTTCGCCAATCTGTTGGATTTCTCTTAAAACATCCTTTCACCTCAGGCAAGGAGCCCTGCTTGATCTTTACAAACCGCCGTGACATCCGTCGCCTCGGCCTGGAGAGGAAAGAATACACTCAGCTTGTGGAGCAGCAGAGGAACGCAGTGGCCCTGGATGCAGACTTTAACCAGCAGACAATCTTCTGGGCTGACTTGGGACAAAAGGCTATTTTTAGGTAATTTACTTACGCCTGAATAAAGCTTATAAAGGGTGCCATCGCGGCACGTCATCGGAAGTATTCACACATTGTTATTTAGTGTTTTTGTGCCCAACTACTGGAGATGGTTTCTGTTCATTGTTTATGGAAATATTCATTGTGCCCTGTAGATTTCAACTAATCTGTTTATTTTAAATGTACTCGCATTACCTCTGATTTTGTATCTTTCAGCGCGGTGCTGGACAAAAGAGGAGACATCGGAGTGCACACTAAAGTGGTGGATAATGTCCAGACTCCTGTGGGGATCGCTGTGGACTGGATCTATAAAAACCTGTACTGGTCTGACCTTGGCACCAAAACAATTTCTGTATCCAACTTTAACGGCACAAAGGTGAAGGTTCTGTTTGACCGAAGCCTGAAGGAGCCGGCGTCGATTGCTGTGGACCCGCTCTCCGGGTGTGTGGGACCCCTTTGGCTGGTATTCAGTCCCAGTCTTATCAAGGCAAAGCTCTGAATCTGTCCACGTTCCTCCTCCTGTAGTTTCCTGTACTGGTCCGACTGGGGTGAGCCTGCTAAAATTGAGAAGTCCGGTATGAATGGAGTTGACCGGCAAGTTTTGGTGGTATCGGATCTTCAGTGGCCCAATGGAATCACCTTGGGTAAAAATGCACACATGCATGTACACATTCTATCTCTTATACCAACTAAGAGCATATTTAAAAAAAAAAAAATGTTATATATTTTTTTTTTTTTTTTTGGATTTATTGGATTTTTCTTCTCCTTCCTGAGGTTTAAGTCCCACCTATGAACACCAGGATTTTCTCGGCCTTTCCTTTTTTCCAGATTTAATTTTTAAATGAACCTGCAGTCTTGTTTGTTTTCCTCACAGTTCGTTTACTCTCCTCACATCACTGGGGGCTGATAACGCAGCTCTACTGATTTATTTCTTTATTTATTTTCTTTTTCTTTACTCTCTGATCCCCCCCCCCCCCCCCCATTTCATCAGTCAACACATCCCCATATAATCGTGCATCACTTCTTTCTTTCCAGGCTCTTTGTGGAACTGTTGGGCTTCTGCTCTTCATCTATTCTATAGACTTGTCTGTTTATCCCTGCTCTGGTTATTTCTGCGTCTCTTTTATTACACTCTGGGTTTTTCTCTCTTCCTCCCAGATCTGATCAAAGGCAGGTTGTACTGGGTTGACTCAAAGCTCCACATGCTCTGCAGCGTCGACCTGAATGGAGACAACAGGAAGAAGGTGCTCCAGTCCTCGGAATACCTGGCCCATCCGTTTGCTCTCACAGTGTTCGAGGTAGAACCGTGGCCCACTTGCCATTTGGTGGCCACATGTTGGCACCTCCATTTCTGTAATTTGCATAAGGGAAAAGTAAAACATTTAAAAAAAAAAAAATCTTGTAAACCTTTTTTTGTAAAACTGAGATGACTCAAAATAAAACGGTTAATTCTAAGCCATGATGCATATTAGACAAGGCTTCAGCTGTTAAGTGCCAGAAATGTGTAACAAAATGAACCTCAACAAATTCAGTTCTGGGTCCACAGATATTTAGGTCCAATGCTCCCACTCATCCTTAGTGTAATACTGTAGTTGAAAGCTTGGCTGCTTCATAAGACTCCGATTTTCTAGTATTATAGTCTAACCTGTTTACACGGCGTTGGATATTTTTTAGATTTGCTTGTCATCTTTGCAGGATCGAGTCTTTTGGACAGATGGTGAGAATCAAGCTATTTATGGTGCAAACAAATTTAGCGGCTCTGACGTGGCGACACTAGCGAGCAACCTGAATGACCCACAGGATATCATAGTCTACCATGAGCTCATTCAGCTCTCTGGTAAGATCTGTGCTCCGCTACCACGTTTTCAATGGAGCGGTTCAGTAGCAGAAATATTTATGAATGAGTTTAAATGTTTTATTGCTGTTGCTGCTTTGATATTTATTTTTAATGTGAACAGGTACCAACTGGTGTGCAGAGAAAGGTGAAAATGGCGGCTGTAGCTACATGTGTCTTCCTGCTCCACAAATCAACAAACACTCTCCCAAGTACACTTGTGTGTGTCCTGACGGCCAGGAGCTCGCTGCTGACGGGTTACGTTGCATTCCAGGTGTGTGGGAACCCTCCGTATGGCATGACTAACTGATCTTGAATCCAATCAGCCAGCCCCGATTCCCTCGTCCCCATGAACAGGTTTCCATACCACTGAAGTGTTTGGTCACAATTCGGTGTTCCAATATGGCTTTTTATTTTTTTTTTATTCATTAGAAATCTACCTTAGGCTTTGTCATTTATTTTATTGATGAGTTAAAACAGAGGTGTTTCTCTGGACTGTCCGGATAAAATTAATCATGTTGACTATTCGTCACCATGGCAATCTTGATTTTCAACATGATGGTCGCACAATTTGAAGTCTGATTTAATCAGCTGGTCACTAGTGAGAATGGCTTTTGGCCCAAGTGGAATCAAGGTGTTCCTTCTGATGTGCACCTGTGTAAATATACCGGTAGGCTTCACACACCCAGGGAACTCACAGGGGCTCTGAGAGAGTCCATTTTGGAGAACGAAGCCTTGGTGGAAACGGTTCCCATCCAGCCAGACAAACGTAGTTCTGTCCCCATCATAAGGTGACAATGAGTCAAGCTCATATGTAAAAGAAGTCTGTAAGTGATGTATAGATTTTAACATAAACTCTCCTGGCTCTTCAGCTTGTACCTATAAAAAACAGTGCTGCAAGATTCTCTCAACTTGGTTCCATTTTCTTGGTCCGTCCAGCTCTGCTCTGTGCTCCTTTTCATGCTGAAGGAGCGCTGGATGGTAACCCGACAGCTGAATTCAACATACATTCTCCTAATTGGACTCAGACTGTAGGCCAAGGCACCGGTACATCTCCCAGACAACTGTCTGCACAATTGTGCTCTTTTCCTTTTCATTGAACTTCCTGCATAGTTAGTCCCTGAAGGATGTCTACTCGGTCCACTACTGCAGGATGTTTTATTAAGCTTTTATTACAAATGAAGAACAGCAGCTATTTACATCAAGCATTTTTTGTTGAGTTTTAAATTAAGCTTAATGAAAAAGCTCCCCACATGTCTGCCAGAAAGAGTTCAGCTCTAGTTTGTTCGAATCAGACTGGTGAGGTGTGTTATAGCAGCAGAACCTGGAGCCTCTTCAGTGATTGGAACCATTCAGGCAGCTAAAGGGTGCTGCTGATGTCCTGCCCTCCACAGGAGCATCTTCACGTCCTTCACGTATCCAGGTCTCTATAGTCTGACCTGGACCTACAGGCTCTTTACTGCTGCTGTCACTTCATTTCCATAATGTTTCTTTGTGTCCCTTTCTCTTTTTTAGCATGTTTGTTACATCTACAACATTCTTGGATAGTTGCTGATAAGAAGCTTTGTTACTGAGCCTTCACATGGCTAGTTTTCTTTTACATGTTCAAACCGTGAATACTGCAACAGCCGTCGTCCAGGTGGACGTGGGTGTGCACGCTTGGGGTTTTGGGTTTTGTGTGTGCGTTTGTTCTTTCACGAGCATGTCTGAGGGTTTTTGCTGTGGAAAATCATTTTTATTGTAATGGATGGCTCATGCGTCAAAGTGGGAGGTTTGTGTCATACTGGTAAAGCAGCCCTATATTTCCTGTCACATTTATTTACCCTCTTGAGATCTGGTCTACTTTCTCTGAAGACCTACATCCATACATGCTAAATGTAGGCCAGGTTGTGTGGCCTGGTGTTGTGCAGCTGCTGTTGTCATTGCTTGACTCTGGGCTCTCTTTGTGACAGACGCCTCTACCAAAGATCCTTCAGAGGATGCTGGGAAGGCTCTAAGTCAGCCACCTGCAGGTAAAATGAGCGGCTGCCTGTTCTGCTGCCTCCGCGTGTGGATGCTCTAATGCATGTTGCATTCATTAACGGCAGAATAACTATGGGTCGTTTTGAAATTGGTTTTATTGTCAACAGATGCTTCTTTCTGAATTTTCAGCTCATGATTCCCTCCTTTAGTTTTGTCTTGCGTCTGTGTTCCTCTCAGGTTTCTGAAACGTGTGCAGATGTGTGTCAGACTTTGTGTTTAAGCTGATCACCTCCTTTTAATGTGACCAGCTGCTCCACTAAAGTTGTCTCCTGGTTTAGTTATCTGCCTGCTCTGTTAAAGCTCTCTGCTAGATATTTCAGATTCGACTTGTCGGTTCTGAAATATCACTTCATTCACTTAAGTTGGTGAATACATTAAGTGTCGGCTGAGGTTGGTTTTGAGGAACATGCGACTCCGGTTAATGTAGAGGCTCCATTTTCCAAACAACCTACTTTAGTTTCAGCTGTGATGAGCTGTTGTCAGGATTAAGAATATCTGCTGCGCACCTTCACACTGTAGTGGTAATTCTGTCATGTGATTGCATGTTTGCAGCCTCTGGCCTCTCCTTTTAAGCAAACCCCGAGCTGACCGAGAGCGGTCCTCTCAGGTTTAATCCCTTGAATGCAGCTTTTCAATAGTGAAGAAAAATGGACTTTTTAACACCAAGAGGAGTTCAGAAACAGGCGTGACATCTAGTGGCAGCATTGAGGAACTATCCTCAACTGTAAACGAGGGTTGTTGCTCTGTAAACGTTGCTGTCTCCAGGATGTTTGGCTCAGAAGCCAAGTTGAATGAATGAAACTTAATTATTGGCCAAGCTGCAAGTAGATTTCGGTGTTGGCTCCTGTATGTTTAAGCCCCCACCTGCCACAAAGTGTCTATTGCTGCTTTCACATGAGCTGTTTACCAGTCGGGTCACTCACCGGTTGTATAATCATGGGGCATCTCTCTCTCTCTCTCTCTCTCTCTCTCTCCTTCCTGCTCCCACCCAGCACATTTGTAATAACTCTCCCAGCTGAGTGAAGATTCCTTAGTCATCAGCATCAGATTTGTGTCATAGAAACATTTCATTCAGCTCAGCTCAGTTGAAGTCTGTAAAGCTAATGAGAAATATGCTAACACTGAATTAAAGATTTCTAGTCACAACCAGCTATTGATTTTTTGAATACTGCACTCTTCATTTGAATTATTTTTTTTTTTTTAGCAGCTTGATTTTTAAATATTTAGATGGGAAATGCTCTTTTTTTAGACATTTTATTCTAGAAATTTGTCTGTGTCAACCTGATGTGAAATGTTGTTTCTTTCGTTCCTCAGAAACAGCCCAGTAGCAGTTTGAGTCCTGTAGTAATGTAACTTTTAGCAGCTAAATGTTGATTAATCTGCTCCAGGTGCCCAAATAGACTTGATATTTAAAATGAGCACTGACATGATGGCGCCCCCATCCTGTTCTAGGATGAACAGTGTTCCCCAGAAATCATTTGAATTTAAATAACACATTTGACAGCCTTAAAACCCTGGTAACAAGACAACTGATATCAGTTCAAGCTTACTGGATCAGCACCTGTTGGCTTACAGGACCTACTAGCTTGAAACTACTGCCCAGAGGTGTCCTGGTCTGGAGTTGTTGAACGTCGTCTCTGGGTTTTCAGTTGTTGCGTCTCAGCTTTTAGTTTGCAAACTGGAGAACTTGATGTGCATTTTCTCACGTGGTTGCTTTTGTCTTTCAGAAGCTAACGTGAGCACGTCCATCCAGGTGGACTCCACAGCCAGAGGTTCTGCTGCAGCCTGGGCGATTCTGCCTGTCTGTGAGTCCCCCCCCCCCCCCCCCCCCCCCCCCACACACACACACACACACACTCCTGCTGTGCTGGACCCTAGGAGGGGTTTATTGCTGTCCATCTGTGCTAAAAGCACCTTGGAGTGCAGAGACTAAACAAGAACAGATAATTCAGTAGTCAGAAGAGTTAAATTAAGAGAAGAGTCCGATTTGTTGAGTGCTGAATTTACTGACTGTATTTTTCCGTTCCTTAGTGCTCCTGGCGATGGCAGCAGCTGGTGGCTACGTGATGTGGCGAAACTGGCAGCTGAAGAACCAGAAGAGCATGAACTTTGACAACCCCGTGTACCTGAAGACCACAGAAGAAGACCTCAACATTGATATCACCCGACACGGAGCCAATGTGGGACACACATATCCTGCGGTGAGTATAGTGTAGAAAATGTAATATGGTGACATTTGAGATATTATTACACCTTCCAGAATCTTTTTAGAAACGGCTTGGTTACTTTCTTTACCCCTCAGATGTTTCTGTAAATTAAATTTAATTTGGAGTTAGAGGAGACAGGTGCTGCCGGTGACCTCTGCTCTCAACCCGACTGCACCCGATAATCCTTCACATTGTTCAGAGAAGATCTCTGTATACACAGATTAGATTATTATGAATCCACAGTCCCAGGATGGGTTCAGCAGATGCTTGTTCCCACAGGGAAAAGGTTCAAAACAGCCTCCCAAATATGCAGCCCGAGACGGCTTTTGAAGTTTACAACACAATATTCAAAAGTTCTTCCTTCCTTCCTTGTCTCCTCCCGCAGATATCAATAGTCAGCACAGATGACGATTTGTCGTGATGTTTTTGTTTTTTTCCTTTTTTCCACGCCGAGCGTCACATGAACCACCGGCTCTTCCCAGACAGCCCAACTCCTTCAGAAGTGTATTCCATCAGTACTCATGGAGCCGACATCCACCCCTCAGTGGTCACCTGAACTCTAAAATGAACCATGTCACATTATTTTTGCCGCTGTTTTCACCCCCAACTTTCATCAGATGAGACTCTTGCGAGACCAGATGATGATGATGTAAGCAGTCTGTCTGTCCAGCTGTAATTCTCATCAGGTCATTTAATGAAGGGATTCAAAGGTTATTTACAAGTAGATGTTTAGTTACTCGGTCCAAACTTCATGTGTGAATATTTACAGAAACCACTCAAGCTGTAACTTGTTTTTCTGTACTTCCAGTGTTGCATTATTATTATTATTATTATTATTATTATAGCTTTGCAGCGATTGTCAGATGCCTCGACTGTACATATTGTATATATGAATCATCCCTCAGATACAACGGTCAATCAGGACTCTTTAATGCACTTTGTTCAAATGTTTCTTATGTAAATAAGATTGTATACATTTGAAATGAACTGGTTTTTTGCTATGGCCGGCTCTTATTCCAGGGTTAAACATGAGATGTAATTAACAAAGAAGAAAACTGACAAAGGCCAAAACAGCATTTGGTACGACAATTTTATATGTTTGATGTCGCTGTGACCTTTTCTAGCGTTGTACAGTGGGGGGTGTATTAAAATCTGAATGCTCTGTACCTGTGAAGAAGCTGATTTACAAATCTAAATTAAATCTAAGAAACATTGTTGAAGACCTGGGCTCGTGTGTGTGTGTGTGTGTGTGTGTGTGTGTGTTCCTATAATATGTTGAATAAGGTCCATTTAACCATTTTGGTTTTCTTATTGAAGACAGTCCCTAAATTTAGATTTTTTATTTTTTTTATTTTTATACAGATTTCTAAAATATTGGTTTTCTCTTGTGACAGGGCAGAATTTAAAGATATTAACGGAGTTGTTGCTGGCAGGATAACGACAGATTATAAAATTCTTAAAGGCATTAAAACAGGACAAGAGAAAATGTGTGGGTCACATTAACATTAGACTTGATTAAATTTAGTAAAGTTTTCTTATCTGTGATGAAATTGGAGATTACAGATGAGATGTCCAAGCTCTCTCACCCACCATCAAGAGCCATGTTGGGTTGGGTGCTGGAGGGAGGAGAGGGATGCAGAGATAAGAGGATCAGTGTTTAAACTTAAGCACCCAGCTCATCTGTGTGTGGACCCGGCGTCCTACAGAATTATTCTGTGTGTTGATATTTTGTGGCCAGTAGCAGCTGTGTATTAAGTGTTAGATTGCCGTCTCTATGCAGGTCAATTGATGACCTTTGCTGTTGTTCGGTGGTCATGTTGACCCATCTGAGAGCCCGGAGCAGGAGTTTGTTCTCCAGCTACACGCCTGGAAGTCAGATACCGGAGGTCCAAGACTCGGGTGACTACGTGGATTTAACCGACACCTGTACGAAACCATGGAGCTCCATGACGGTCAGATATTAAAATATGTCTTATGATGTCCATATCTCACTTGTTTCTGCTTCCCAGAGTTTGATCGTCAGTCTGAGAACATTGCTCCACATTTAAAATCGCAAACACAGATTTAAGTGTTTGTTCGAATCAGTGGAGATTAAATCCACATTTCTCTGGTCAAAGTTCATTAAAAGTACGGAACAGCAAGGTTTACATCATGATGGTCGAAGCCCGACCCACATATTTCTGACTAAAATCTTCTGAGTCTCTGGACTCTGACAACAATCCTCAACATTTGCCAGGAGCTGTGCAGAGACATTTATGACCTGTATGCTGAGTATGAGGAAGAGGAGGTGCAGGATCAGTTCGTGTCTCCTCACCTGCTGCTCTCTCCAGTGAAACACCTGTATCTCAACATCAACGTTGGTGGAACGGTCAGTTCATTCATCTTCAAGGCCAAAGTCATGAGGTCCAGACATAGTGTTGTTGAAGTAAACTCTCTATTACTAATTTGTTTGGAGACTGTTGTGCAATATATTGCTAAAGTTTCAGGTATTTCAATTAACTTTAAATGTATTGTGCACTTTAATGACTTTAATTACAACCTTCCTTTTCAACGGCCAGATCACCTTCAGAGGTTCCTGAAGGGGGCGCTGTTGTCCCAGTAGATCAGTGCTGGGTCAGATGGACACTTGGAACTGCAAGGGGCATTTGATTAAAATCAATATGTTGGACAGCATCTAGAATAGAACTGTATAAAAAGAGCAGCTGTGAAGTGAACAGTAAAACCAAATAAATGTATTAAATAACAGTAATTTTCTTGGACTGTTAACTACATTTTTAGTCTGTACTTTAAAGTCTATTGTACTTTGAGATGATGTTAAAACTGTTCTCAACTGGTAACAGCAGTGGTAAGACTCGTCAGGCCCATTTGATTCATCAGCTGGCCATTATATTGCAAAAGTTCTCACTAATTTTAGGATTTCTTAGCAGCTTAACCAGTTTAAAGACCAACGTGCTTTCTAAAATAAAGGCATTTACATATTTATGGTTACTACCACAATATTGAGATATAAAAAGATGACACCAGGACCAAAAGAGTGGTGGAAATATGTTGATGACATAGAATAAACTCTATAGATGGTTTGAAGTGCTGAAGTTTGGCTCATTCTGCTGCAGATGTACCGTTTGCCGTTCAGGTTAGCTGCCAGCTATCCCAAAACGAGGATCGGACGTCTGGCCACATCCATGGATCACAGCAAGAAAATGGAGCTGTGTGATGACTACATTGTCCAGAGGAACGAGTTCTTCTTTGACCGTGACCCGAAGGTTTTCCACAACATATTCAACTTCTACAGGTTAAAAACAACTAAAAATGCAGGTTTGATGGAGATGAAAACATTTCAGATGAGCTGTCTTTAACTGTCCCTCAGAACCGGAGTGCTGTGCATTAAAGGCGAGCTGTGTCCACGCAACTTCATAGAAGAGATAAACTACTGGGGCGTCAGGATCAAGAACAGCCAACGCTGCTGCCGCATCTCTTTTGAGGAGCGGCAGGATGAGCTGAACGAGCAGCTGAAAGTCCAGAGACAGCTTCTGGCTGAGGTATGATAGTGGCATAAGTCCGAAACTTGACTATTCCTGGTCCTGAGTCAGCCAGCGGCCTCTGGCTCGGTCTGGGCTATATCATAAACCATCTTGATGCTTTTTCAGTTCCAGATTTGAACTGTCCACTATTGCAGAAGTCCTGATCTGCAGCAGTTTGCTCTAGTCCCTCCTGTCTTCTTGCTCCTGTGAGTTTAAACTCACCCAGAAGTTTATTCCTTCAAAAGTTGCATCTTCCCCTCTGATCCCCGACCGCTGCTGTTGCTGTTGGGTGACGGTTTCATCAGCTCCGTCCAAGTCTCCTTGAAAATGAGCCTGTTCTTCATGTGCTGACATGAAGCTTCTGCTGTCAGTTTTCATCATTTGTAGATGTTGATGGGATGGATCTGGGATCTCACCAAGATGGTCCTTGTCTCCTTGCCTGACTAGTGCTTGGACAAACACATCTTCAGTCTGGAGGAGTGTGAGGAAAATGATCAAATGGAGCCCAGGCAGGTGTGACCTGTGGTATTCAGAAAGAGCAAAAGTCCTCCCAGCATGGGTTACCGTGACAACCCAGACGCTCTGGTTTTCAATTTTGCATTATTATTGCATCCTCTCATTCATTAAACCTCACCAAAATAAAATAACCACATCATCTTAGCTTCAAGCCTGTTTTTCTCTATAATCCAGGACGTTTACGTCACTTCTGAAGTAAAGACCACACGCAGCAATGCTCAGGAAGGTTTGCATTGTTAAACACAACGGATTTATATAAAATACCATCTTGTTTGTTCACTGGTAGCACAGCATAAAAGCACATCTATACGCTGTTTTTTTCAGATTACGGAGCAGCATTAAAAAGAATGATTCTATTGTGACATCACTGCTTCGAAAGCTATTTGTGTCTTTCAGATGGAGACAGAGGAGAATGAGGCATCATTTGAAGGTCTGAACTTTGGACCAGCACGAAGGCAACTGTGGAACCTCATGGAGAAACCGTTCTCTTCCCTGGCAGCCAAGCTGATGGCGCTCGCGTCCTCCATGTTTGTGCTGGTCTCACTTGTTGCCATGACACTGAACACTGTGGAGGAGATGCAGGACAAGGTTTGTAATTATCAAACCCTGGCTTACACACGGCTGCACATGGACTTTTCTGTGTGAAGCTGATCTGCGAACATCTAACATCTTATTTAGGATGCTGAGCTTGTGTCTCTCCTGCAGACAACATCAGTCCAGCCCTGCGGCAGATTCTACGGTGAGTATGTGGAAACCATCTGCATCTCCTTCTTCACCCTGGAGTACCTGCTGCGCCTGATGTCCACCCCCGACCTCAAGCGTTTCGGGCGCGGCGTGCTGACCACCGTGGACCTGATCGCCATCCTGCCGCATTACCTGCAGATGATTCTCGAGTGCTTTGAGGACAAAGAGGCGCACCTGTACTCAGGAGACATTGAGGCTGTTGCGCGTGTAGGAAAGGTAGAGAAGGTCCATCGTCTCTCCCACTTGAAGCGGTTCTAATTTAGACATTTGCTCTCTGCAGGTGGGTCAGATTCTGAGGATCATGCGTCTGATGCGGATCTTCAGGATCTTAAAGCTGGCCCGGCACTCCACCGGCCTCAGGGCTTTTGGATTCACACTGAGACAATGCTACCAGCAGGTCGGCCTGAATCTGCTGCTTATGTACAGAAGCACAGTTCAGAAGCTGTGATGTCACACGTTTGTGTGTGCAGGTGGGATGTTTACTGCTCTTCATCTGCGTGGGGATCTTCATGTTCTCAGCCATGGTCTACACTGTGGAGCATGATGTGCATAACACCAACTTCACTTCCATCCCACAGGCGTGGTGGTGGGCCACCGTGAGTCACTGTGTTCTTCTGCAAACTCAAAGCTCCCGTTACCCTCCACCCGTCCTCCAGGGGGACGTCAGATTAGTGGCAGGAAGTCAGTCTCAGCTCAATTACCTCATTATGCATAGAAATATGGGAGTTTAGTTCATAACTTCATGTTGTGCCTAAGCTTGTAAACCTGGGCTCTAGTAATAATGTTCTGAGCAATAGGCAATGAGATTATCTTCAGTCTGACCTTTGTAATGTGGCAGTAATCTTTGACGCCTCCAGATGGTTTCTCATATTTAATAACGTGTGAGAGATCATATTAATTATGGATGAGATGTGCTAATAAGGGAAATGTTGATGAAATGTGACTGCAGGATTTCATTATCACCTCCTAAAAGCTTTAAAATGTGTTTTATGCAAAAGCAAGCCAACGTCAACCCTCAGATGAACAGTGTCATGAGACATCTCGCTCTGGAGGCTAACCCTGCCGCTCCTCTTCCCTTCAGGTGAGCATTTCCACCGTTGGCTACGGTGACATGTTCCCTGAAACCAACCTGGGCCGCATCTTGGCTTTAGCTTGTATATCCTTTGGAATCATCCTGAACGGCATGCCAATCTCCATCCTGTATAACAAGTTCTCTGACAACTACGCCAAGCTCAAGTCCCACGAGTACACCGCCATCAGCAAAGCACGCGGGAAGGTCCATTTTCTCAGTAGGGCAGCGAAGAGGTTGTCTGAGTGCTGTGAGGCCGTTACTTAGCCAATGGCGACCTGCCTGCATTAGCCAGGCTGTGGCCAACAACCTGCTGACAGCCACTCTGGAGGACATAGGGGTTTTTACTGTTGGATCCGCGGACATTCAAAAATGGAGGGAAGAAGTTTGACAGGGAGAAATCCCCTTTGAGGTGCAGTTGGATTCCTGATACATGAGGAGGATGTGCAGGTAAAGCAACACCCAAACATTTTGTTCATCCATACCCATGAATTATTCATATTTATCCAACATGTCACTGCCAAAACTACAGAAAGCCTGACCTCCGGCCCTCTCGGTGTGGTAGAGTTGTGTCCATCAGTCTGTAGAGCTCAAATAATCCCGTCCAACCAGACCTAAATACTCTATATGAGGATGCAACATCTGGATGTCTTGAATGGCACATCTGTCATCAAATCTGTCTTTCACATTGAATCCAAATCTGTTGATGTTGACACACAGCTGTGCAGCCCTGCGTTGAGCTTCGTTATCACAGTCATCCCAACAGAACGAGATTTGAGCTGAGAATCTGAGCCAGAATCTGAGCCTCATTACACTCAAGCATCTGAACGCATAAGAATATCATCATCTATCATCAGTATTCAAACTGATGGAGATTCATTTCACACAGACTGATGCATTATAAATGTTGACTTCTTCACTTTTTGATGACTGTGGCCTGCAACTAATGGAAACCCCAAATTTATTCTTAAAAATAATTAGAGTACTGTAGTACATAAAGACCAAAAAGCCCAAACGTGGTGATCAGTCTTAGGCTGCTGAGCTGCTCTAAGCAGCCATCAGCTCTTCTGAAGGGTTGGTCTGGGCTCCTCCACAGATTCTCTCAGGGGATCAGAACAGGGCAGATCAGACCTGCAGAGGGACACCGTGGTCCTTGTTGGTGGTTTCATTAGCTGTGAGTGCCAACCTTTAAAATTCAAAGACCTGATTACATGAACTCTAACGGTCTGTGTGGAATGAATCCGAGTTACTAACAAATCAACTTTTGGACGGTGTTTTCATTTTCCAACATGCAGTAGTTCATGTCTGTCAGGAAGCTGAAAGATCAAACACTGAAGGATCCAAACTTCAGAGCTGCTGCCACACTTCTGAAAAAAGGATAGTAAAACAAGATTTTTTTTTTTTTTGTATTTACTGCATATTTGATCAATTTATCACATGGTACAAAAAAGATTGGCAGTTTGTTTGCTTCACCAGGATCCATCTTAGGTTCCAGCTATTGTTTTATATTTCACTCTGATTTATGTGATGAAATTTCACCAGTTTTCTGTCAGACAGCCTCTGGAAACGTGAAGCTCATGTTTCTGATTAAATATTAACACATTTCTGAGCTTTATTTTGAAGATCCACTCATCCATTGAAATCAATACAATACACTGAAATTTTAACTTTTTGCAGCTTTCCGTGACTTAGAACAAAGACTTGAATGATAAAAGAAACCGAGTTTCATCCACATCTCACCGGTAAAGAGGGAGATGTGGATGACTGAACATCACACCGGCTACTGTACTAATGCATTTCCGACTGAAATGAGATTTGTGCTGCCTATTTTAAATTGAACTGTCTACATGCATCTTGGGTTTATCACTTTCCCAGACAAAACATTTAATCTTCACACACATCCACTTCAGTCCTCTTATAGACAACTTCAACAGGCCACAGTCTCACAGGTGTTTTGTTTCAAAAAAAAAAAAAATAAAATAAAAATCCGTATTTCACGACGTCGGTTTGCAGTTAAGAATCTACTTGTTGAGATTCTCCAGTAGGATCTCGGCTCCTTTGTTGTTCCTGATGCTGCTCAGCTCTGATTTGATGGACTCCAAAGCAGTCTTCACCTCAGCAGCCACAGATGTATCGCAACTATTCAGAAGGCTGCACACAAAACAGCATTTATCAGAAATTCACTCATGTCATAAAAAAGGCCTCATTTCAAATATGAGGCAGAAAATATTGAGTGGATGTTATCATGCACATTTCAGAGGGTGGAAATTAAGCTCAGAAGGGGCTCCTCCTTCTCTGCAGTCACTAGTGGGCGAGATCTCCATCTTGATCGCCCATTTATAGCTGTCAGTTCAGATCAGCTTACTTGTGATACTTGATTGTGTTAAATTTGATAAGGAAGTAGATTTAAAAAGATGTTTTTGTGGCTAGATAACAAGTAGTGTTCCAAATGAACTCCTCTCAGCTGCATAACTGATCTACAGCTACTGGTTAAGGCCCAGAACAGAACCTGTAGTGGCTGTTACATTTGTAATGGTAGGTTACAAAAGGCAACATCCCCTGTTCAACGTAACCACAATCACAGTGACAAGCGTTCAGAATCAAGCGGAGATCAACCAGAACCTGACCTGCAGAGCACCATGGCCCCTCTGTTGGCTTTGACCCAGCTCTTCAGTATGTCTGTGCCCACTGTATCCACCAGTATCCTGCTGAACCGCTCTGAGATGTCCACAGGAAAAAGAAGCTCATCAGATACTTTCTCAGTTTTTGGAGCTACTGCTGTCCTTCTGACAACATTGATGTCTCAGAAAATTATCTTTATTCTCAGGGGCTTTCATGGTTTAGTGTTTCCTTCATTAAATTTGTGAACTATAAGCTGAGAAAAGAAATGCACATATGTTGGCTGGTTCTTACTTGTACCAACTACACAGCGGTATTTTTACCTTCCTTGCCAGCCTCTGCCAGTGTTAGGTCCTGCTCGATGAGCCATTTCAGTACCAGGTGCCCAGCAGGATGCTCTGCCATGTGCAACTGCAACACAAATCCACAGTTTTGAGTGAGAGTAAGCTTCATTCACATGAAGAAGCTCAGATGGCTTAGATCTAGCTTAAGCCTGACTGATGGCAGCTTATTTTAGCTCCCTTTTTCACTTGCTAGTTCTCATCTTTTCTTCTCCAGACAGGCTCGGGGATTCAGAGAGCCTGACTTGACCCCACCCTCAGCAGTCTAATGAATCCCTTTATTCTTTTTGCTGAATATCAGCCTTTTCCTGATGTCTCTCTGTTATAGGAGCATAAAGTATCTTCTTTAGACCAGCTTGGCCTTTAAAGGCTCCATGTCTCAGTGTGTAGCTGGAGCTTGATGGACTTTCTTAGTTGTTCTGAAGCATTCTTTAAAAACAAATGAATCTCCCCCCTTCACGTACAATATTCTTGCATGTGAAGCCCTTTTGTTCATAGAATTGATGACTGAATGTTTCCTTGTATAGTAATTTTAGTTTTGGGGGTATTAGGTTAAATTCACTAGTGAAGAGGAACTTTTCACCATGCCATTCAACTGCTCACTCCTCATAACGTTCTGGAGTATTCAACTGTCAACAAGTGCTAATTGGTATGGAACCAAAAGTCTCAAGGTTTTGATGAATCCTGAATGTTCTGGAAAAGTCACCTCGTTATTGGTTCCTCCTGGCACCAACTCGTGATTGGCCAATTGAGCTACAGCCGTCATAGCGGGCCGGAGGTCCCCGCAGGCCGATGCCAGGATGTCACTCACGGTGACACTGGTGGCCTTGTCTGTGACCATGGTGTGAGCGTTGTTGCAGAGGTAGTCCAGCAGTGCAGGGGAGACCACGTCCAGCAGCTCCTTCCTGCGAATGGCTGCGTCCTTTTTACTGAGGAGAGCACAAGAGACGTCACTTTGAGCATTTTAAGACATCAGTTGTATGCTGCATGTCTTTGCCAGCCACATATCTCTTCTTTGATGGTTACCTGTGTGCATTTCCATCTCCTTGCTGCAGCATCCTGATGATCTCTGGCAGCAGATGAGCAGGATCTCTGGGGCTCAGCAGATATAACAAAACCTTTTTGCCATATTTGTTAGTGATGACCTCATCCAGAGATGACAAGATCTCCTGAAAATGAGATATGATAGTTTCACCCATAAATTAGCTTTCAGCAGAACAAGTTTATTTGCTTCAGCTGTTTCAACATCTTAAACCACATGACATCAGACTTACTGAGAGCACGGCCTGTTTTACCAGCTTAGTGTCGTCCACACAGTCAAATACAGCCAGAAGAACCAGGTGACCAAACTCCCCCTGTGATCAGGTCCAGTTAAAATTCATTAAACATGTACGATCTAACAAATTAAAGCTGGTTCAAAGCTCATTTAAACCCCCCTCATACATCTGTCTGTACCTCCGTCGGATCTTGGTGTGTGGTGTGTATGTATGTTGTGGACTGTGACAAACAAGTCAGTTGTGTTCGGGGTCTGATCTGTCACGTGACCCTTTCCTGACTTAACTGCTGCAGTATAATTTGAAACTTGAATGTGCCCTGGGGGTTGAATAAAGCTCTTTGTGTTGATCTTTGAATCATGCGATCCACTGCAGCTGGAGCAGAACACACATGTAAACTCTCAGATGCAGTGAAAAGGTCCCCAGGATGAGTCATGAATCCACAATTCTTTCAATGAGAAATAAAACTCACAGTGGCGAACTTGACCATGTATGTCTTCATCGTTTTGATGATTACTTTTCTGTCCTGAAGCACAGAACACACAACACACACATTAGGCCGGCATCAAGTGTGGAAAGTTACAATCAAGTAAAAGCTGACAGAAAAATTACAAAACGTGAGATTGTGCCAATTTAAAAATGTTAAATGACCTGTTATTAAAGGGGACATATTATGCAAAATTTTGGTTTCAGCGCTTTAGTGCATATATTTGTGCCTCCCCAACCTGTAAGTGGGAGTTTTCACAGCGAATTCAATGTTTTGTCAGCTGCAGCCAGAAAATGTCTCAAAACGATCTGTCTGAATTCCCCCTAAACTGTTACGTCCTGCTGATGAGAATATCCCACACACACACTCATTAGCATCTAGAGGAAAACACAGCCAAACCGGCCGAGAACTGAGAAACTGCTGTGTGTAAAATCTAAGTGTGCTCATGAATAACATTTGATTTACACATTTAGGATGTTAACGTGCAGAAAAGAACCAAAATATATCCCCTTTAAGAAAACTGGGGAAAAAAAGTGGGATAAAGCTGTTTTGTTTTGTCCCCAAAGATTTTAACGGACTGTTTGTACCTTGGCTGTCCCGTGCCACAGACAGTGCATGGCCACTCGTGCTCCATCATGCGTGTGAGCCATATAGACGACCGACTCCCTGATGGACTCTATCATCTCCTGCTCACGTTGCAACAGACACAACAGTCAGATTTTTCACCACTTTTTTAGGGTTGAAAACAGAACAGATGACACATTACTCACCGTCCTCTGTTTGTCAGGAGCAAACATGAAAAAGTCCAAAAAGACTTTGTGGACCAGAGAGTGTTTGATCACTTGTTCTCTGCAAGAAAATAGCAAGGACTCATTTTACAAAACTACACAATAAAATCTCAAAATGAATCAGTCAAAATGCGGCTCTTTGAAAAACAGACTTGCTGTCAAACATTGAGTAATTCCAGTTACATGTGCACTTTGTAGAGTTTGTTTAAAGAAAAGAATATCAATCAGAAAACTATAGGGTGCGAATAATAAACTGATATTTTGATAGACTGGAAATGCCACATTCAAATCAAAAGGAAGGGATGAAGGAATGATTTAGTAAAAAACTTATTTTTCTCCGGTTTCTCATTTTCAGGACAGCAGTTTAGAATCAGTGTCCCCATTAAACAATCATCTCCACTGCTGTCAACCTGTTTATTTCCCATCTGCATTAAAAGTCTTTGGTTGTCTCATCTTACTTTTGGGCCATGGGTGTGAGAATCTGCTTCATTTCATCGATGATGCCATTTAACTTGTCTGGGTTTCCCTCCATGACTTTCTCTATGGTGTTGCACACTGTCGACTAACAACAATGAAATGTTCAGTCAGTCATCAAGCCAAGAGGAAGAGCAAACGTCACCGGCATTGAATGTTAAACATTAACTCTTGACATGAGACAACTGTACTACACATGAATCTGAATCTACACACACACACACCTTGCAGACAGCGAATGTGTTGCCGTACAGCTCCTCTGTGAGCATGAGTCTCTGTGCGAGTACAGCTTTGTCGTTGTAGGCGTACTCGATGATGGAAGAAGCTGCGGCGTGGCGAAGCATTGGGCGCACTTGACCTTTAAAACACTGCATGACAGTAGCGACAAGCTCCTTGTTGCTAGGGATGGAAAACCGAGGATGAATAAAGAGCACAAATTACGACGACGGAACTGATTGATTGAATAAAGAGCACAAATTACAACAACAGAACTTAAGTCCAGTCAAACTAAAGAACAGCTGCTAACTTCCGTTTTGGTCATGTCCACACAATCAAATTTCTGGGACTTATTTCTACACATGTGGAGCAAACAAGAAGCATGTGAAAAGCTGGAGGAAGAGGATGAGGAAGAGGAGGAGAAAGACCGAGTTAACCCACCCATACATCAGCAGTTTCTTCACCACATGGCTGCCGTACTGCGACTTGGATAAACCAATGATGTCGTCTGTTGAACACAGTAAAACTGGTTTTACTGAAATACTCAAATACCAGACAAATGTGGAGGCTGAAGCAGTTAATGCTGCCTGCTGACCTTTGAGCTCCTCAAAGACGACTCGTCTCTGCTCATGGCTGCCAAACTGAATAAAACACTGGAGCACCCGAACAGAGTCATGAGCAAATGCCATCTGGAGGCAGGACAAGAAGATTAGAGGCAAGATATGCCCAACAATCCTGCATCGACGTAACATATCATATAGGAGGCATTTGAAGAGCCCTGAGGACAAGTGTAGTATCCCTGGTTCTAAGTGTCAGATTAATTTGGCCTGATGTCGGCAAGAAGAGAAAGATTCACCTGTTTCACCTTCCCATGAATCAGATCATGAAGCTCCATCATCAGCTTTGTCTTGGACTCTGTATCACAGTCTTTTCTGTTGACACAATCATGAGCAGCAACATTTAAAAACCTATCTATACAGTAGACAGAGAATTGTCATCCCAGACTGCTTCTAAAGGTGGTCAGGGATTCTCCCAACAAGTGTGACAGTCAGGTGTCAGCTTTGAAACTTTCCCTAAGTGCTCTTAGCAGAGAACGTCTGAACATCTAAATTAACAATAAAATCCAAGAATACACAAGAACAAGTTGAAATAAAGATGAAATGTAAAGACAGGAACAACAGGAAGGTGCTCAATTTGGAGTTTTTGTTTTTGCCATTGCTGAAATACAAAATTAGAAAGGCCAATCTAGAAACACTGACTGTATAAAACTGCACTACAGTGCAGTCTACAGTGGAACTTTTACATCAACCAGCTTTGTGTGTGTGCACACAGGAGTGCTGCGTGACAGGGAGTGAGTGTACCTCCTCAAGGTTCCCCACACTTTTTTTGCCTGACAGATGATCTCAAACATGTCCTTCCTCTCCATCTGCTGTCGGTTCTTCTTCAGCTCCTTCTTCCTCTGCTGCCTGTTTAATTTCAGCTCTTCTTTTGTCATCTCCTTCATTCTTGGCTTAAAGTCACCTTTCTTCATCTTCTTAGCTGCTGGACCTGCCCACACACAAATGACCACTAAATTATCCACAGCTGATTAAAGCCATGTAGAAAGGAACCTGCTGTTCATGGTTGAGAGTTAAAATGACTCAACTTGATTAAAAAAGCATTTCAGTCAGAGCTTGTATTGTCATTTAGTTTTTAACTGTGTTTTAAACTACAGCCAGGATGGGGTAGTTCATGTAATTGGGGGAGGGGAAGATTTCAACATAAACTGTACCATAGCATACTTTATGTAAACCTTTAAAATTGTATCTATGATTGTGTAACTATGTTTAGTGTCATGTTGAAAATTAGATATGAATCCAAAGAGAAGACACAAGAAGGCTATTTTAAAAGCAAAAGATTCAGCATTAAGGAAAATTCTGATCAGCAAAGTAAACTCACCTTCAGCTTCTTCTCCTCTCTTTGATTTCAAGGGAGGCTTCTTCCTCTTCTGTGATTCCCCATCAGTTTTAGAGCTAATGAAGCGGTTTTGTTTCTTGCCATTATCTACAGGCTTCCATGACTTGTTCTTTTTCTCTGTGCTGTTGAAGGGTTTGTAGGGTTTCTTTCCACCTGGTTTACTACTTGGTTTCCCACCAAATCTGGTTGCCTTGGAATCTGGACAGATGAGACATGCCCTTTAAAAATGGACTGAGAATAGTCTGGGACATCCATCATGTAAATTTGGGAACTCACCATTAACTTTCTGGGTAAACTTCTTTCCTCCTTTTGGAGAAAATGGTTTTCTGGTCTTGGAATCCATTCTAACGTACATCCCACAGACAGAAAGATGGAGGAGCAGTGGAGAAGACAAGTAGTTAAAAACACATCTAGTGAAATTCTGCACATTCTCAATCATACAAAAAACAATTTCCACAGCCTGCAAAAAAGTGTCTGTATGGTATTTGACACATATGAACAGTAAAATTAAGTTTCATTTGAAAGTTTAACAAAAGGAAGAATGTCAGTGATATATTCATTAATGGCACAATCTAAGAACATGTGGTCTCAGCCAGTATTTTTGACTTGTTGATCAAAGGGAAAGGTGCTTTGATTCAACCAACGTTTGATATTCGGATGTATTGTAACTCACATCTACATCACTTGTATTGATTCACTTCCACCAGTCATTGATAGGAAAATAGAAGGTAATATATTGACGTCAAAAGCTGTGATCCTCTGCATGAAATACAGTACAAAATGTTGTTACTTGGGGGTATAACGATAACAAATTGTGTGACCTCCAATCGTTCCAATGGGCGCAGAAAAATGCAAGTCCTTGCTGAAACCTCCAAAAGCCACAGCATTCCGGGTCAAGCTGCACATTTTGATTTACTTTAAATGCCTGGACGGCAAATGGTTGAGCTATGGCACTGGTTTCAGCAATGTCACACAATCCGTCATCCAAAAAAAAAAGAAAAAAGGCTTTCTAGTCTTTGCCTCCATTGTAATTGTCCCACAAACAGAAAATCAGTTGACACCACTAGAAAGGTAAATAGTTACAATAATGCAATTTTATATACTCTCGACCAAAGACTCTGTAGCATTTGAAGCATTACGGTAGTTTGGTTATTACCATATTACTGTTCAGAATGTCAATTAAAATTAAAATTATAATATATATATATATATATATATATATATATATATATATATATATATACACACACACACACACACACACACACACACACACACACATAAGTATATGTAGTTTTATGAACATATGGTTCTTTTGTTAATAGAAGTGTATTTTCAAATCATTACAGCGAAATTGAGAGCTGTGAGAATTACTGCAACTACAATCAAACAGTGATCAGTATAAGTTAATTGATTTAACCGAAATTTAATTCGATTGAAGTTTGGTTTGCTGTGTTGCCTCCAGATAACTAGCAGAAAATAGCTGAGCATTAAAGCATAGCATTATAAAATTCCTGTTAACGAATAACATTACACAAACATTACGCAACAAGGTCTTTCTACCTAATTTACATCGATAATTAGAACAATAACATTGTCTTTAAAATATATATTGGTGTAACGCACATTTCAGACACACTCACGTTGTTTCTGACAATCCCATGCGTTCCCCGTCGCCACAATTTACGGTAACAAGCAATCCAATCACAACTAATCCCTCGCTGCCGTAAAACGTTGCTGTTGCTGCAAATCGTTACTTTACTACTTGGAAAATGTTTGTATATGTGATGAAACAATTTGAATCGAGTTATCAGTGTATTATCAGTACTGCTTCATTAACGTATAGAGATCATCAGTAGACTCTTCGCTAATGTGTAGCAGACGCATTTATTTACAATATGGAATTAAATACGTCGTTAACACAAAACGGGATTTCGATCATTAATTTGATAAGAAACCGAGCAAATCAATGACGACTAATATTGTTTCTTATTTTTAAAATAATTTTTTACTACAACTGAAATTACATCACAACTTATAAGCAACTTTAAAGAAGAGAACTCCATTACCCAGCAGGTTGTGCTGCAAGTTCTCCTAGCAACGATTCAGGCCATAAAGAAACACTTGACGTGGAAAAACTAACGACGATTCAGATAAAAATTTAGAAAGTGGAAATTATTCTGAAATTCTGAAGCTGTTTTACATACATAAATTTAAGCACCCGAGGTCTTCGTGGCAAAATGGCAGAGGAAGCGTCAGCATCTGCGGATGAAGAAACCGTCTCATGGGCAAATGTTGAAGGTAGTAAATAGCATTTAATCATGTTCACAAGGTAGTTAAATTATAAACACATTTAATTTATTTAAGGTGTGTGTTCCTACATTTATATGACCCGTGTTTGTTTCCTCTGGCAAAAAGGGAATGAAAATCCAGTGATGGAGGAGGCAGGAGAGGAACCAAAGAAGCAGCTCCCTGCAGACATGTACTACAACTATGAGGAGCTTCACTCCAAACCATTTGTCACAACTGATTCTAAAATCTCTGAAAACCTCCTGTTCCTCTGGTATCTCACAAATTATTATAATTACTGTTACTGTCATTATTCCTGTTACCAGTCTATAGTCAAACACATACAATGAAACAAGTTTTCCATCTTTATTTGATCGAAAACGAACCTCATGTGTGTCCTGTGTTCAGTCACTCCTTTGGGTATGACAGTAGACGTCGGGCGAACCTGCAGCTGCTAGATGAAAAAACTCTGCTCTTCATAGCCGGAAATATACTCATCCTGCTTGATGTACATTCCAAGAAGCAGAGATACCTCCGCTCCTGCAGCGGGGGAGGAATCGGCGCCATTGCGGTAATATGACTGCCAAACAGCACTATATACATTCCAGGAATATGCAACGTATCTAGAGCACATACATAATACTAGCATAATGTGATGTGGCTCCTTTTCGCAGTCAGTATTAACATGTAGAAAGTGTAAATGAGATATTGAAAGAAGTCCAAAGGTTAACTGGTAACAAAATGCATCAAACAAATGTGATTTTTCTTTTTCAAACAGTGCAAAATGATCAATGAAATATTGTGTTAATTACCTCAAAACTCCAATGTTGTAAGGTACAATGAAGATTTTTGGTAGCTACAGTCCATAGCTGGTTATTCTAAATAGTCTAACACCTAGTGTTTTATTGCCAGTACATGCTTTGTTGCTGTTATAAATGTAATTGTTATTTTTCTTCTTTTTTTGCATCTCAAGGTAAACCCCACTAAGGATTACTTTGCTGTGGCAGAAAAAGGAAAGTGTCCCAACATCCTACTCTATGAGTATCCCTCGTTACGAATTTACCGAATTCTCAAAGGTAAACAGGATACACTTTTAGATTTGTTGTGCATTTTGTATTTTCATATTTTTCTTGTATTTGCTGTCTGTGTAGAGGGTACAGAGCGTGCATACAGCTGTCTGGATTTTAACCTTGATGGAAGCCTGCTCGCCAGTGTGGGAAATGAGCCTGATTTCATGTTGACGCTGTGGATTTGGAGGAACGAGCAAGTGTTACTGAAATGCAAGGCCATTTCTCAGGATGTGTATCGAGTGAGCTTCTCCATGCACCACACAGACTCTGTGACGTCAGCAGGCTATCAACACATCAAGTAAAGCACTTTTAGACGTTATCCCTGTATTAACGTGCTATCATTTTAAAATCACAAGAATAACCTTCCTGCACCATATTTATGTGCTGTAACTAGAAGTGATACTGTGTTTTACATATCTCTTAAAGATCTTTTTTGCTAGGTTCTGGAAGATTGCCAACACATTTACAGGTCTTAAACTGAAAGGCCATATTGGACATTTTGGGAAAATTACAGCAACTGATATTGAAGAATTTGTGGAACTTCCCGATGGAAAGGTCAGTGCTGTTCTTACAGGTTTGGTTCATAGGCAGAAGGTCTTAACAAAACAGTATGTTCATATATGCAATGAAATAAAGGTAGTGTTCTGTTGCAACCAGCAATAAAACCACAAAACCTTCAACTTCCATATTTCAACATTGTATAATTAGGAATATGAAAGTATCCATTTCTGAGTTTGGGGTGTGGGTTGCAGTTTTGAACTAAATAAAGACTTCCACAATAATCCGTAAAATACAAACATGTGTCAGTAGTCTGTATATTAGAGCTGATACTGTAATACCCAGATGTGGTAGAATGTCAGACAGAATATATCACTGCAGCAGTGAAGGGAATAATCTGCAAGGTATGGAAGAGAAATAAAATTGGCGTCAACAAATGACGACAAGGTCTTCGATTCTAACGAGATTCGCTGTTGATCTATCAGGTTTTGTCTGGCTCTGTTTGGGGCAACCTGCTGCTCTGGGATGGTAGCAACATCAAGGCAGAGGTTTGCCGCAAGAATGGACGGACCTGCCACGCTGGGGTGGTTCAGCCATTCGCCCTAGAAGACGGACAGTTGATGACGATGGGTTCTGATGGAGTGATCCGTGTAAGAGAAACACACTTGGATTAAAGGAAGATAACAACAACATTAATAATAATACTCGAAGATATGTAAAATTCTATCAGATGCACATCTTTTAGTAGGTTCTTGTTATGAAACTTTTGCTGATATGAGTATAACAAGTGAGGAAAGCAGGAATTTTTGATTGTCCATAAGTTGACGGTTGTACCTCAGCATGATTTTTGTTACTCCTGCAGATCTGGGACTTTGACAGCATCAACTTTGCTGATGTTACCAGTGACAGCAGCAAGTTTGAAATGGAGCCCTTAAATGAGATGCTGCTGGGTCATAATGTGTCTCTCACTTCTATGGTGAAGAGCCCCCAGCCCAATTCTTTTGTCTGGTTTGCTCAGGTCAGACCAGTTAAAGGTCGCTTATTTAAATCATCTTTGGAGAAGATGTCTAAACTACTGTATGTGATTCCACACTGTAGGACTCAAAAGGAGCCATCTGGAAGCTGGATCTGTCATTTACCTACACAGTAAGTATAGAACTTTAGCACATTTGACCAAGAGTCTAAAACCCCAACCCAGGAAACTTTCATGCCTCCTTCTGTTGTTAAAACCGTACTGAGATAAATGGATCACTCTGGATTAAACTGAAGATTTCACAGGTTGCAATTTTTAGATTGCTTTCCCTTAACAGGGAACACCAAAGCTTCTGTCCTCTATTTTTAGATAAACTAGACAATTCCACAAAAACTGTGACAGTGTAAGTCTGACCCTCCATTTTCGAGTTAACGCCTCGTATGTTCAGAATTCACCCACAATTTACCTTTCTCCAGATCTTTATGTGTGTGTCTGGGTCCAAGTTCTAACCTTCATAAGTGTTCAGGATTGGCTGATGTATTGTGTGTTCTAATCATGCAGACTCCTGATCCAGAATGTCTGTTTTCCTTCCACGCTGGACCAATCATGGGCCTGGACGTGTCATGGGAGTCACACCTTATGGTTACGATGGCACTGGACCGTAAGATCATTTTAAACCTTCTAAGACACACCCCCCACACACCAACACACACACACACACACACACACACACACACACACACACACAAGCATGCACAGAATATAGGGTCTTAGCCAAACTTCAATATGACTCATAGAAAAGGTTTTTGAAAAGTATCTTGTTACAGCAGTGAAAGATGCAGAAGCAACAGGGAAAAAGTCTAAAACATAAATACATGTAGCAATGGACATATAGATAGGTGTGATAATGGCTCAGGATGTAAACAGCTCGTGTAATCTGCCCCCAGATTCTGTCAAAATATTTGACTTTATGGCAAAAACTGAGGTGACAAGCAGTCGCTTCAACCAGGGAGGAACTACTGTTCTCTGGGCTCCACCTTCAGTAAGTCTGAACATGTGTCACATTACTGCTACTGTTCAAGTATGACAGAAAATGATAATGAATTAAGTTCTTTCTTAGGTGGATAAAAACGGAGGCTTACTGGTAACAGGCTTTGAGGACGGGGTGGTCCGCTTGCTGGAACTGTTCAATCCTCAGAAGCTGTACAGGGACACTGGGTTCAGTCCAACAGAAAATGCCAAACTTCAGCTTAAACAGGCATTCAAACCCCACAATGCCCCTGTAACTGCTGTTGCATATGAGCCAAATGGGAAGATCTTAGCTACAGGGGTGAGAAGCAGCATTTTTCTCTTTTGAAACAATGGATATTCTGACTAAAACATGAAAACATAAAAGCAAAGTGGCTGAATTGGAAAGCACAACCTAAATGTTTGATATAACCAATTGAAAATAGCTTTTCAGTATAAATCCCAATGGACATACTGTAACATTGTTAGTGAAGGAGTCCATAATTGGGTTAAAAATACATCCAACAGAGTGATTACAAATCATTGTTTAAGTTGCCAGAAGGACTTTGCTACAGACTTCACATGGTCATCAGCATCCTTGTTTCTTTATCAGGGTATTAAAAACTAGTTGTAGAGTCACGCATTAAAAACGAGCATAGTGCATCAAATACAGCTGGCTGAAATGTACCCTGGTAGTGTGAACCATAAGACCAATGAATGAATACCATAAGTATTCATGGGTCCAAAATGATGGCACACTATACAAAGTGATGGAGCCATAAACGTTCCCAAACCTTTTCTCTCTCAGAGCTCAGACAAGACTGTATTCTTCTTTTCTGTTGGAAAATGTTACAACCCAATTGGATTTATCCATGTTCCTGGCCCAGTGCGGAGGCTGGAGTGGTCCTCATTTCCTGTAAGTCTGTTCTGACATTCTCTCCCGGAACTTTTATTTTCAGCATTGGTGCCTTTGCAGATGTAGTCTGCTTAATCAATTAATTAAACACTGAATTCTTTAAGTTTTTCAGAAAACAAATGATTGATTCAAATATACAATTTTACCCAGAATGAAAAAAGACTACTCATCCTGTGTCAAAGTGGACATGTGGTTGAAGTCCACAGTCCAGATCCAAAGCTCATGAAGCCGTCCAAGTCTTTCCATCTACCTGAACTAGCCAGAAGATTTTTCAGGTTCAGGAGCATCAAATCTCGAATTGAGGTCAGGACGTGATCTTTCTTTCACTCTAGGTGTTTTACTGTCTCTTTAATGTCTTATTTTTCCTTAACTTCATCACTTTATCAATGTTTGAAGCAGGAAACTTCATAAGTGTGGACCCTTTATGTGTTTCAGAGAGAGAGAGAGATGACAAGACGGCAGACTGCAAAGGAGAAGAAGAGTGAGAGAGATAATCAAATGAAAGACTCAGGACAGCAGGACACGGAGCACGAGGAGGAAAAAGAGTTGCCTCGCATTTATATCCCTGAGCCTCCAAGTCCACTCTGCTGTGGCCTCTACTCAGAACCTGGCCAGTTCTGGCTCTCCATGGTACACACACACACACACACACACACACACACACACACACACAGAGCTATTTAACCATAAACATGCCAATGAAGAGAGATGTAATGGGAAAAGTAAGCTAAACTGCTTTCTTTTATTTTTTCCAAACAGGGAGGATTTGACTCAGGTTATTTGTATCATTGTAAGTTTTCTAAGGCGCAGGACAAGGATCCAAACGACCAGGAAGATGAGCCATTTGACTTCCTGCCTGTTGACAATGGGGACAATGATCCCATTTGCTCCATGTCCTTCAGGTAACAAATCAGTTTTAAATCAATTATAAAACCTGACAGTAACGTTGCGTAATGTTTCCCTATGTTACAGCAACAACAAGCAGATGCTGCTTTGTGGCATGCATTCAGGCTCCATCAGAGTTTACCCACTGCCCCCTGGGGACCACAGCCTAAAGTCCATGCACGCATACTGGGCTCTCAGTGTCCACGATAACCAATACGGACACTTGCAGCATATTCTCAGTAGCTACGATGACCAATTTGTACTGACTGCAGGTGATGACGGAAACATCTTTTCCTTTAGTCTACTTCCTTCAGAGGAGCTACAGAGAGGCCTGGCAAAGATCCCCTTACCCAGGGTCAGAGCGCACACACCCATTATTCATTCCACATTCACCACTTGTGCTAAGGGGCCTGGAGCTTCTCTGTATCAGCCTGATAATAATACAGGAACCATATTACAGCACAGACATACGGCTAAAAAACAAAACTACACATACTTTCATAGTTATCGTGATAGTCATAGAAACCAGTTAATCAAAATAGCATGCTCCAGGAAGCAGCATCTGAAGGGCTAACTGAAGGGAACTTCTTCTTTGTGATATTTAGTTCCCTCCCAGAACTCCGTCATCTTAATTCCCCTTAGCTTTGATTGTGCATCTGTGTGACAAGAATGGAGACCTCTACAGCTTTATTATATGTCTCCCCGTGACACAAGTCAGAAATCAGTGTAAAGTAAAAGAAATACTGTTAATAAATAGCTTCACTGGTTCACTGAGGTGTACAGATAGCAGATATGTCTCAGAATTGGTTATCAGTTTAGTTAGTTTTGTTGCAAGAGTCAGTATAAAAAAATTAATCTTCTCCACACATGGTTACAACAGATGCGGCAGGACAATGAGGTGGTCCCTCAGGATATTGATGACACAGCAGCCTACAGGTGAACCTCATTCTGTTTAGTGAGTCTTATATCCTCCCTCTAATTTTCCTATTTGCAAGTCTCTAGTTGAAAAGATGGTGATGTGCAATGGCATTTGCCAGGAAAAGGCACAGATTTTGTTTTGTTCCCATTTTGGACTTTATCTTGAACTGTATTCCATTTTAATCTTAACATGGTCTGTTTATTTCAGCATCACTTCTAAACTTGATTGGTGTTTCTCCCCCCATTTACTTCTCCATCCAGCATAGAGACAGCTAAGCAGAAGGTGGAGAGGGACAATCAGCTTCGGAAGGCGGGAGTGAAAGTTTTGAAGAAACAGAAGATAATAATTGAGCTTCAAAAGAAGTTCAAGCAGTTGCTGAACCTCAACCAAAGTCTGCCAGAGTGTGTTCGCCTGAGTCATGAGGTACACATACTGCCGAAA
The DNA here is from genome assembly GCF_901000725.2 of Takifugu rubripes. NCBI lineage: Eukaryota > Metazoa > Chordata > Actinopteri > Tetraodontiformes > Tetraodontidae > Takifugu > Takifugu rubripes. The sequence continues at coordinate 537,030 of NC_042290.1, forward strand.
AAGTAACGCGCCTGAAAGCATCATTTGCAATGTACTCGAATAAATCAGATTGCGTGTCACTACCCTGGTAAAGATATATATGCAGCGAGACACCACAAATAGTACTAGCAGATGAAAAAGAGGCAGTAACCAGTACATCAAGAGGATGTGTTTCAAACCAGTGACGGCAGGATACTATTTGTGGGAAGACCGAATTAGATGTATATATATATATACTGTATATATATATATATATATAAAACCTCACCTTCAGCAGCAAATGCAGTCAATCCTATCAACTTCCTCTATTAACTGACTACATGTGATCAAAAATACAAACAAAACAAACAAAAATCTTTTAAGACCCTATATTCTGTGCATGCTTGTGTGTGTGTGTGTGTGTGTGTGTGTGTGTGTGTGTGTGTGAGACCAGGCTTTGCACCATGATCAACATTTCAGTGAGCAGGCAGAGAGAGTGATGGCTCAGCGTGTGGAAGAAGTCAAAGAGCAAATGAGCTGGGAGTTTGAGCACTGCAGCCTTGGACTCAAGAAACTTCAGGACCGGTACTCAGCTCTCTCGCACACACACACACACACACACACACAATCATATAGACACACAATGGAATTTCCCTTTATCATAGAAGGATTTTTTTCCCAGCTTCAGAGACTCTCTCTCCCCTGTGGTCACTGTCGGGGCTATCTGCACCAATCGCAAAATCTTCACCTTCTGTATGCCAGAGCTTGTTGATCCTTCACTACGACTCAGAGCAAACAGCAGTGCAGCTCCACCGGATGAAGATGAGGATGCTGATGCTGCTGCAGCAGCAGAATATGGAAAGCCCAAAACGGAGCGGCCTAAGGACAGAGCTGAATTGGAAGGTGGGGAAGTACTTTCCCGCTTTCTTACCTGTTTTTCTTCATCTTTAACATTTTGATTGGCAATTTTTTTAGTCTCTGACTGGCAATTTTGATAATGACCATTATACAATCAGGGAAGGTGCTGTGGCCTTATTGAATTGTAAACACAAATGCAGTCCAGTCCACATATAAGAACTCAATGGGTGGTGTTCTGGAAATTTGAGCTTTTTTCTGAGAAGGGATTAAGACTTTGTTCTTAAGGAAACAAGTTTTCAGTGAGCCTTTTATCAGCCAGTGCAACTAAGAATAAAATAAATGCCTGTTGCTGCTTTCAAGATGACTGTTTTCACCCCTTTATGTTCTTCAGAAGATATTGTGCTGCATCCTCGGGTTGCTCGTCCAGCAGGCATAAAATTGGCTGACAGGCAGGTGGAGAGGCTACAAAAGGCTGCAGAGAAAGCTGAGCAAGCTCAAGCTAAGATAGAAAAGAGGAGACAGGAATGGGCCCAGCTGTGAGTGTTGTGTTGCACATCATTATTTCTGGAGTCATGTGGTTTCTTTAGTGGCTATATTCTTTCATGCATGTTTGAGTCCATTTATAATGCTGTTGCCTATGAGGAGGGGCTACAATGAACTGTTAACATAATCTTTGACCGTTGTGACACTGATGTTGATACATTGACAGAACTTTGATGTCTCAGTTATGCAGAGAAGCCAGGTGAGGATTGTGAGGATCCACAGGCTGTAGAAGCCATCCGAATAGCTATGGAGACCATTGGAGACTTAAAGTTAAAGTCAGCCAAAGATTATAATGTGCCAAAACACCTTAGGATGAATCCAGAGGGGAAAAGAGAACAGCTGAAAGCCCTGGAAGAAACGGTAGAGACACAGACGGACATACTTTGACATACTTTACGTTTGAATCATTAGCATAGCCCAACTGCAATTCCAGTAGAAATAATTTATAGATATAAAAATGATCTTTGACCTAATTCCACCAGATTCATGAAAAGCAGCTGGCGATGAACAGAAGGATCATTGCCCTGCGGGACTCCAAAATTCTCCTGGTGTCCCAGTTGCGTGAGCAGGCCCAGCAGATGCAGGAACTCCAGTTGCATCTACCGGCAGACCTACACCGTCCGCTACCACCACTGCCCACAATCATACCTGCGGAAATTCCAGAGAAGAGGTTGCAGCCCAGCAGAGCCATCCTGGATCGGTACCAGTTTCTGGCAGAGCAGAGGTACGGGCAAGGCAGGCAGCAGCAACCGCCTTCAGATAGAAACTATAAAAACTTACAACAAAACCAAATGATTTTGATTTCAGATGTAAGAGTGTAAAATCATTAAAAAAACCACAAATGACAGGATGCCCAAAACAAGCTTCATTGTAGGCAAATGAAAAGAGAAATGTTTCAACCTGGATGTAACAGACGTATCTGTGATCTTTTGACAGTTTGATCCATTTCTATGCAGCATATAAGCTTAATGGTGCTCCACTGTGTTTAGTCTGAACTCTGGGCTCAACTATTTGACCTGAGTAGAGGATCTCAGAGCTCTACATGGTTTACATTATATCAATATATCAATGTATTGTGAAAATAAACCACAATATAGTTTGTAGACCAGTGGTCCCATCGTAAAGCCGTTACAGTGGTCCAGCCTATGGGAAATGAAAGCATGGATCAGTTATTCCTGCTCATTTTGCAACATAAAACCCTTTAATCTGGATCTGATATGATATTTGGATGCCTGAGTTAACCCAAAAATAAGATCAAGATGGAGAAATGAAGGAGCAGCTGGTTGTGACATAATTAAATCTTTATATTTTTTCTTTTAGGTCTCAGGTGACGAAAGACCAAAACAATCCATGTTTATTGGAGCAGTTGGAGAAAGAGTTGAAAGGAGAGTCAGCAGAAGAGGAGGAAGAAGAGGAGCAAAAGGAGGTAGACGGCACTCCTACGCTCTCAGCTTTACATGAAACCATAGAAGGAGAGACGGTGGGAGAAGAAGCCAGGTCCAGGGAGGTCCAGGAGGAGTTCCAGAAAGTGACCCAGATGAAGCTGCAGTATGAGCAAGACTCTTCCCTGGAGCAGGTCTGGCTCTCTGTTCTTTATGTCTTAATTTATTAATAGAAGAGTAGAATAGTGTTTCAGTGTGATGAATGATTTGTGAGCGTGCTTTTCAACCTTCAGATGGAAAGCTCAATCCGTCAGTTTGATAGAGAGCTACTATTGCTGCACCGAGAGAAGCTGCAGCTGTATCCACAGCTGAAACTGGCAGACCTCTATCAGCTGACACTCTACCAGGAGCTGCTGCTCCTCAAGGAGTTCGAGGGGAGGGAGGAGAAGCTGCAGGAAAAGCTCAACGTGTGCGTCAAGGAAGAGAACAATATCACAGTATGTGACAGATTCAACACCACATGTCTTTGTTGCTGCACTTGAATATTTTTTAATTTTTAGCAAACATAAAATGATTTTTTTAATATTAGACATGGAGTTATATAAGATTTACCATTTACAACATTTCTGTTTAGTATCTCATACATCAAACAGATCCCTCATTTTGTTCCTTTTGTGGTCACGGGGAGGGGGCACATAAGGGTGAAGGCAGGTCCCCCCCCCCCAGATGAGTCATCATTTCATCGCAGGGCCCTATATGAGCATTTGTGGGTTCGGTACCTTGCTCAAGGGTACATCGGCAGTGCCCTGAAGGTGTTCTGGCACCTTTCCCTACTACTGGAACACCTTTCATGTTCTATCCCCACTGGGGCTCATACCCAAATCACAAAGCTCTGATATCTGAATGCAGAGGAAAACCTTTGTTGAGGCTTCATTCTGAGTTTCTGTTAGCATTAGCTTTATCCTTTATGTTCCACTGTCTATTTTTGTCCCATCTCCAGGAATTAAAAGTTTGTGTGTGTGTGTGTGTGTGTGTGTGCGCGCGCGTGCGTGCATGCGTGTGTGTGTTTGTGTGTGTGTGTGAATGAATGGTTATATCCTCATCTCTCTGTCCTAACAGTCAAAGCTAAATGCATGTTTAAGAGAGCTGGAGATGAAGCAAGCAGAGGTGATCAAGATGCAGGAGAAAGAAAAAGCCCTGACTGAAGCCTTCCAGGAAACTGTGGCCGACAACCCTTTTGAAGAGTTTCTGACCAGAGTCTTCAAGAAAATGGTTAAACGGAATAAAGAAAAGGATAGAAATGGAGGTGGGAAGAAGTGGCTTCATGCTGTATTGTGTGCTGCTGTGTACGTTCCTGCCTGCGTCTTTCATCAGCCTATCATCTGTTTACAGAAGACGAAGACAGTGATGAAGACTCTGATGAAGACTCTGATGACTGGGATGATGACTTTGACAGCAGTGAGGAGGGAGAAGCACCCCTGAGTGACAGTGTTTGTCCCCAAGGTGCATTAAAAAAACAAAAACTAAATGTTGGCCAGGTTTGCTAGGACGTTCATGTGAAATCCCCCAAATCTGTTATGACCGAAACTAACAAAATTATTTTCTGTTCACTTTATCACATCCCAATAAACCCAGTGCTGGCAAGTCCAAATAACTGTTTTTGTGACTCAGGCTGTGATCCAGAATTGTTTGAGAATACGCTGCATCTGCGTGAGCTCCGCCTTGACCTGGAGGAACTGTTGGCAGAGAAGAAGAAGGGTGCCGAGGCTCTGAAGAAAATGTGTGACACAGTCACTAAGAAGGTCTTTTTTTCACCCTCTATCAAATTATCTCAGCTCCCATGTTCCTCACAGTCTGGTGGGTCTCACAGTGACAGTTTTTTTGGGGGGGGTCTGCAGGAGAAAGTGGTGAAGCACAATCGGAAGGCAGCAGAAGAGAGCTTAGACTTACTCAACAGAGAGAAGCAACAGAAAATGAATGAACTGGATGTGGTGGTCCCTCTCAAACTGAACCAGGTAACCAGAACCTTTGGAGTTCCAATGTTAATAAACCTGAATAAAGACAGTCAAATTCATGTCAGTTCAGAGTTTGAGGGACAAGCAGTACATGGTGGAGCCTTTGTAAACAGGCATGTTGTGTGTCTGTGTTCCGGCTCCGACTGTGACTGTGCTCCACTCACCATGTGTCAAAATCCTGCAGAGTCTAAAAACTGGTTTTGTGTATCAGTGCACACACTTATTATTATGTGTGATTTAGTGTAGCACAGACATAGGTCCAAATTTTAGGAAGTGTCTCAAGAGTACAGTATTGTTGACCTCATCTGGTCTTCTTAACTGCTTTATCCCTTTTGGGATCAAGGGGAGGGGGCACATATGGGTGAAGGCAGGTCCTCCCTGGATGAGTTGCCAGTTCATCATGTGAGCATTTGTGGGTTCAGTACCTTCCCCTACTACCAGAACACCTTCCATATTTTGTCTCTACTGGGGCTTGAACCATGAACCCTCCATTTCTCAGCCCGCTTCCCGACAAACTGAGCTACACCCACACAGACTGCACTACACCCGCCCAGACTGAGCTACCACTGCCCAGACCGATCTCCACCTGTTCATGTTGATCATTTTTGTTAATGTGAATTTTGAAAATAAGAAAAAGAGAAGTTTTGCACTAAGTTTCTTTGGGCTCATTCCCAGTTTTTATTTTCTCTTTCTTTATCCTCCATGTTCTACAAGATTACCTTTGGCACTGATGGACCTTTAACATCTGACCTGGGCCAAGCACTGATGCTGAATATGACAGAATTGAAAAGGTTACAGAGGCGAACCAAAGAGCTTCAAGAGGAGATTAAAGGACATAAAGCTTCGCACCGTCAAGCTCGCCACCAGCACATCAAACTCATTAAAGATCAGAGGGACATGAATAATCAGATCCAGGGTAAGAACATCTGAATCTGGATCCTGGCCCACCATCCAGCAACTGGCTTCTAATTAAGTGAAGGGGCTCAACAGTCGACATCCTGCATTAATTGAAGTTTTGAAAAAATGTTGTTGTTACATTTATGAGTTATTAAGGTTTAAAGGTCGGCTACCTCAGGCATTGAAAAGTCACTGATAAAGAATTGCTTTAAGCTCCCCCCCATCAAGTGGGTGACTGCCACCTGGAGTTTTTGAACAGTTTCACATTCTTCTCATTTTTTTAATTCTTGTTGTGGCCTTAATTTCTGTGTTTGTGTGGTGTGTTTATATGTTGCCTTAGCACTGGAAGAGAAATGCTATGAAGAGATGATGACAAAGTTTGGGAGGCTGGTGGATCTGGAGTCTCTTCAGACGCTGTCAGGAAACCGAAAACTGGAGGAGCTCCGGCAGCTTAAACTCCTTCAAGAAACTGCTCATAACAACAAAATCAAAGAATGGGATGTGCGCTGACCTGTGGTTACTTGTTAGCTTAGAAAAAAAATAACAGAAAAAAAATGTAATTTAAGGATCAGTTTATAATTATTGTTGTATTTGGATCTCATGTCCAGACCAAGGTAAGAGAGGAGAATCAGGTTATGTTGGAGGTGATCCAACGTAACACAGAGCTTCTCCAGGCCAGCTCTCGACTCATTGAAGAGAGGAGAGAAGTGGATGAGAAAATGAGAAAATGGCAGAAAGAAACGGTAACATTTGTGCATCTGATTTATTCTTTTTAGAGAAGGTAAAGTGTGGTACAAAGATTAATGAACCATAAATGTAGTTCTGCTAGAGATGTTTGCATATGCACATCCAACTGTCTTATTCACTGTTGTGTCTCTCCAGATATGATGGGACTTTAAATCTTCATGATTCTGTTCTAGGAGAAACCACTACGGGATTCCCAGAAATTTGTGGATGAGGAAGAGACTCAGAGACTTCAGCAACTCGTGGAGACTCTATCACAGAAGACTGAGTCTCTCAAAAGAGAGATTATTCTCCTCTCTGCTCCTGATCAATGATGACACCCTCTGCTGCAGACAAGTCTTCTCAGCCTTCCCAACAAGCTTAATAATCTTAATGCTGAATCAGCACGGCCATGGTCGCTGTTTTCTTCTATGAATAAATGTTCTGTTAAATTGTTGAAATAGGGTTGGAATGTAAAAAAAAATCTGGTCTTGTTTATTCACTAACAGTTCTTAGCATTAGTGTTGTAAAAATAGTTAAAAGAACATAATGTTTGGTTTTTTAACCAAACCTTTGGGTTAGTTTTGTCCTGTCTTATCAAAGAATGCTTGTTCACAATTGAAGGAATTAACATACAGCAAAGTCAGCTAAAGGAATTGAAGGAAAATCAATAATAGCTTTATTCCAACATTTACCTTCATAACACATGAAGTAGTAAGAAAGACAGACCACTGATAAACAGTCTTTATAATCTTAAATGTATTTACATACTGAAGAATCAATCAACTTATTGAGAAAATAATCAACAAATTCTGTCAGATTTACATTGCTTTGCCATGAAAGTATAAACAGCAAATTTTAGATTAAAGCCAGTCAATTTTAAGGCTTGATCCCAGCTTTGGTGAACAGAACCCCCACAACAAAACACGCAAAGTGTTGGGAATCATCTCTGTTTTGAAGGTGGGAAAGCAGCAAAGCAGTAACAGGTCGGTCTTCCCTGCAGGGTCCCCCGGCTCACAGAGCAGCCAGCTCCTGCTGCAGCCTCTCCTTCTCTCGCTGCAGCTGAAGTAAGCTCTGCTTATTCTGCTCCAGTCGGTCCTCCAGCCACTGCAGCAGGGGGCCGCTCACCGCCGACATCTGGCTGCACAGGTTCTTTGTGAACACCGAGCCGTTGTGGATCTTGGTAACAGAGTCAAGGTGCGCCAGACTGTGGATCTTGCGGTAGGTATCCTGCTCCTCCTGACACAGAATCCGGGGCAGCTCCACGGCCGACTCCAAACAAGCCTTGCCAATTGCATCGCGGGGGACGACGTGGATGGGGATCTCCACCCGCTCGTACTCGGAGCCCTTCTGCGCTTGGACGGACTGAAAGCAGGTGTACAGTATCCGGCCTGTCTTCGTGTTCTTGTCCTCGATGAAGCAGGAGAAAATAAGGCCCACGAAGCACTGGTCCAGCATTTGATACATGGCCTGGGTCCTCACGTCAACGTGAGAGGGCCACACGGTAATGTGAGGGTGGGAGTGATACCAGCCCACCACCCGCATCGGCCGGCCTGTGATGTCTGCCAGCCTCTCCGCTTCGGTGGAGGCGGCTGACAGCTGCTCCGGGGAGATCTCCACTCGGTCCTTTCTCTTATCAGAGCGGCGGAGAATGATGACAGAGTGGATGTGAACGATGCGAGTGATTTCCACCTCCCCGATACACAAACCCATCACCTCTTCCTTTTCTGTGCTTAATGCGTGATTCATACACACCAGAAAAGCGTCTGACTCCAGGTGAACCGCGCTCACTGCCATGTTTTACCAGGTTAGCGGAGCTGGTGCGAAAATCCTAACAGCAGAGCTCCACTTCCGCATTGGGACGTGTTACAGTAAAATATTCCGTCAGGCTCAAGTAACGATACAAGGTTCCGGTATATTATTTCTGCAAATGATAATTTTGTTTCTATTTATTTCACTAAAAGTTATTTAAGCATATATTTACATTACATTTGACACAAGAGAGATTGGCCAGAAGTAAAAATAAAAGAGGGTGGAACTTTTTCATTTCAGTAATGATTCAGTCATGTGTTTGTTTATAATCCAGGACAGCAATCAGCTTCCTATAAAATCTATGGTTCTTTAAAACTAAAATGGCAGTTATTCACCAAATATGTAGTGAACTCTGGATCAGCTTTAATGTATATCTGATATCATGCTAAAAAAAAAACCATCTTTCTAACAATAAAAAGTTGCAACCCACTGCATCAAGACGTCACACAGACCAACCAAAATGCAACGTGGACAACGTCTTTACCAAAATGACTGCTAGAGTGTCAAGTGTTTGTGTCCAGAATGACTAAAATCATCCTTTATCACGAATATTGATAAAGGAATATTCAAAATCCATGGATAAACATATTACTAATGTTTTCAGCCATGTTTGTGTTTGCTTTGTCTCTTCACCCTATTCAAATTGGGTTATGTAACTTTTCAGTAGAACATTGTTTGTTTTTCTACCTGCTGACACAGAAATGAAAGGAAAAGTAAACTATTAGAACCTGTGGAATAATCACATATTTCATTTTCAAGGTTAGTTGTTAAATTTGTTGCTTTTATACACAACTGGATATCAAAACATCAAGGTCAGCCTTTGGCTCCTCAGCAGTTTTCCACTGGGGTCCCCCAAGGTCCAGTGCTGGGGCCGCTGCCATTTGTCATATACATTTTCACTGGTGTCTATGGTGAAGCAGTTCCGGATTGTCCAGAATGTTGTACCACGTCTGGCATGCAAATCAACCCACTGCTTCTCGAGCTCCTCTGGCTACCTGACGCTTCCCATATTACGGTAAATTCGTCTCTTTTGATGACCTACAGATTACTAGCTGGATCTGCTCCCTCTTACTTTAAAAATTTCGTTTCAGCCCTCTTCTGCAAAGCCAAAGGACTTAATGAAGGGCACAGTAGTGTACAGGCACAGCAGTCCAGACTGTTTTCATACCTTGTTCCCCAATGGTGGAACAACCCTATCATCCTGCCAAAGCTCTTGAAGAAACAACTCATCTGAGAACACCTGCTCTGTTAAAGCACTTGTATTTCTTATCCCCTCTTCTCACTTCCTCTCTTTATTACTCTCTCTTGTTTATATCCCTCTTCACTCACTTTTCATTATTCAGTACTGGTAGATGGTAGTTGTATGAGGTAGTTTAAGATTGTAAGCTGGTATTTTATTTACATAGGTCTCAACTTCATTGTAGCTCAATTGAATCTCTCACTTTCTGTAAAATGACTAACTGTAAGAGAGGAAATGGGTATTGTGAATAAACGTTGATGTTTCCATGGCAACAGTCATGCTGTTAAAAAACGCATTGACATCAGTCAATTGTGCCCAACGCATCACATTATCAAAAGAGACCAAGACAAATTAGATATATCACATGATTACATTCCTTCTTCAGTGTCTGTTGTTGGCATATTATGTGTTTGCAGAACCGAATTGTGTCTTAATTAATTTACCAGTTTGGTCAAAACTTTTTAGAGGAATAATTAAAGGCCATTTAAGACCACCGGACTCCGCAAAAAAATACTTTTATTCTTATTTTCTGTTCAAATTTAGTTCTATAAATTATCGACCCAGTATTTGTTTTTCCACCTGTTGAAACGGAAGTGAATAAATGGCGGTGCTAGGACCCGGTGGGATCCTCTTATTTTCCAGGTTAGGCGCCAAATTCCTTGCCTACTTACATACAATGCTGCCTTCAAAAGTATAGTAATTTTTATAACTCTAATGCTGCTTCGAATGTCTGCTTTGTTTAAATTGTAAATATATATATATATATATATTTCTCGACTTTAGTTAATTTAGCCTATACTCGCTGACAAAAATGCTACATAAAGGAAAAGTTATTGTGTGAGAAAATGTGCTTAATGTAAATCATCTTATTTATCTAAAATAAACCAAGACACAATGATATTAAAAATATCGTAATGTAAATCATCTTATTTATCTAAAATAAACCAAGACACAATGATATTAAAAATATCGTAATATTATGTAGTCATTTCTATTTAACTTGCTGTACAATATCGCCAGTATTGAATATAAGGACATTAATAGGAGGAAATGAAGATTTACTCAATTGTAAGTTAATTTATTTGCCAATATTTGCAAAGCTCTATGTTTTTTCTCAATATGGTGGACATTATTTTAAAAGAAGTGGCAGGCAGATTGTCATAAAATTCAGTATAATTAATCCTGCAGTAAATTGTGGAAATACTCATTGTGAATCTTGCGTAAGTAGTTCAGTTTAAATTACAGAGCTTTGTCATAAAATCTGTTAAACCTTTTCAGAAATTCTTGAAAGACAAACACCATTGAATGGACTGAAGCGGAAGCACCTGTTAGCAGACTAGTAAAAAGTCCGAGTATTCACAAACGCATCAGGAGCGTCAACCCTCCACCCCAGGAGGAAGAAGAGCCACATCCAAGAGACTCTCTGGAAGGTACGTCGTTCACCACCACTTCCCACCGTCTTAAAACGCCTGGGACACCTGTGCACCGGGCCGGTTTGGTGATCTCTGCGCCTGTTTTTCTTCTGCACCAGGACTGTAGGAGACATGCGACGTCTCGGAGGAGGTGGAGACGAACTGGCCAAGCAACATCAGCAACAGTCCTGAGAAGAGGATCTGAGTTTGCATCTATCAAGGAAAGGTAAGAACCAGCGAGGAAAGAAAGAAATGAGGCCCGAAAAAGCTTCAGGATGTGGCCATGTCGCTCTCTTGTGCGGTAGTTGTGTGCTGGTGCGTTTCGGGGTCGTTCCCAGCATCAGTAAAATGCGTTCGCTATGAGTCATAGCCCAGCGCAGGGTCCGTCGGAGGAGCGGCGACCGTCTGCAGCTCTGAAGACTCGGGATCAGCCGCTGCGCGCACAACGAGCTGCACATTGACCGTCTTTAAGCAAATGATTGCGCACTATTTACCTGCGACTGTCACCTGTCACGGATTTAACATAAGTGTAGGTTGTGGTTTCTGTGTTTTGGTTGGAGTGTATGACAGGTTTAGAAATACATTTACTTTTCATTGGCAACTGCTTTGACGTAGTCCCTATTCACTTAAAGAATCTGTTAAAACATATATTAAATATTTTGCACTAGAGTTTTTTTTTAAAAAATCAACAGATGATATTTAACCCATTCTTGCCTCTCAACTGCATGAGAATGAGAAGCAAAATGTGGATTAGTAAAATGCTTGTTAAGTTTAAACTTTCTCGGTGCCCTTATTCCGTGTGCACCATTTTTAAAGTCGTGTTTTCACGGACTTACTGTGAAAACACATTTAAAAAACAAAAACAAACTCGAGCTAAATTTAATAACATAATTAGCTCAGAAGTAACAGAATATTTAATTTGGGCTGTAAATAATGATGAGATTATTAAAGTTATGTCAGGTACAGTTATCACAAACCATGATGGATGTGTGAATCAAGCATTCATGCATTCATGCTTTTGTTTGCAGCAGGATTATTGTAAGTGTGTTTACAGCTCTAGCTCTTCTAGAACGCTGCAGTAGAATGCTGGAACATATTACACCTGTGCTTAAATCATCCCACCTGCTGCCTGTGTGTCAAACATCGAGTTTAAAATCTCACTACTTGTCTGTGAAGCACTGAATGGTCTTGGGCCTAAATACACTTGTACAGTTTAAAACGCCCGGACCCCTCAGGAAGAGTCTTATTCAGTGTTCTCAGGGCCACAAACAAACAAGATGAAGCAACTTTTAGTTACTACGATCCTCTTCAGACCTTCCAATACATAATACATTTTCCTTATATTTTAAGATGTTATAATATACTTCTTTCTGGCTATTCTATTTGCTTTGTTTCAATTGTAAAGCACTGTGAATGGCCCCGTGTCTGAATAGTTTTATAGAAATAAAGAAGCCTAATGGATGGACATCAATGCTGGTGGGAGGACGCCCAGCACATCCAGCCCTATGCAGCTGTAGGTCAGATCCTGAGCAGATTCCCAGGTCCGTGGTCCCTTAGGAGGTCAGGGGCTGTTTGCTGTCTCATAACTCAGTTTGTCAACAAAGAGGGAGATGAGATAATTAGTGGAAGCAGCCTTTATTGGCTGCATAATAACCTGTGCTGGCAGCTTATTTGTTTCATGTCTTTAATTATCTGTCCAAGTTGATTTCTCGATTAATGGACTTAAGATGGAGATTTCAGAGTTTATTTGTCGAGTTATGATTAACTAAATGGTATAAAAAAAACTATTTTTAATGTTGTGGTCACTGAGCAGTGCAGCTTTCCAGTAATCTTCCTTCTGGCTGGATTTTTCTGTGTTTAAGGTGGATATTAGGAGTTCGTCACATGCATCCCCCTGCTGTTTCCGACAGCCCATGCTCTTTCAGGCAGATGCCGGGGGAGGCAATCTGGGGCTGCGTTTACAATGTTAATGGAAACTACAGCTTGATTAGCATTTTGGTGTGTACTCACTGCTGTGTAAAACAATTAACGTGTTAGTTATGCTCCAGACAGATGCTGCATGTGGATAGACACGCTTATTTGGTTCATCACTGAGCTACAGTAACGTTCAGTTTAGAATCTTAAATCTACGGAAAAACCCAGACTCGTTAATATAAACGCTGGTATAAGCCGAGGGAAATATTGCTCAGGATAATGTGCTCAGACATTTCCTTTCAACTGTAAATTCTACGTAAGTCCTTCTGGTATTTCTGCTGGCGCAAGTGTGAATAGAGCATAACTGTCATGTGGTATATTAGTGTTTTAGACAGCTTTTTATCTTGATAAGCTGATCTAAAAGTGACAAAGAATGACAAAAACCCAAAAATATGAAAGCATGCCATTATTTAATATTATCATAGTGCTACTAGTAAACCTTGCTTTGGGCTTGAGCATATATTTATCAGAAAACGTCATTTTATGATTACTCACTATTGTTATTACTTATTTAGCTGTTTCCCCTGATGACACACTGTCAGCCACACTGAAGTGAAACCAAAGAAACCAAAATTACAAGAACTGATGTCTGTTGAGTCATTTATGCGGTACAAAAGTGGCATAAATGAGGAGAATGAGGTGAAAATCATTATGTGGATATTCTGGCAACATTTTGGCAAATGTGGGGCTGTTTGCTGAGAAGTGGCTGACCAAAAGCTCCAAAGTCTTTTTGCAAATCATTTATGGTGACAGGATATTTTATAGTGGGCTTGAGTTGGGTTAGCTCCATCTTCTCAGTACTTAGCATTGCTGGCTGCACCACAGAAACAAGCCTCAGGAGTCACAGGCAAATCATCTGAATACAGCTGACCTTTCATATCTTTGTCATCTTGCTTTATCATGAAATGTATCAGCAGTTTCCATGGCAATGAAAATCACCCAGTGTCCAAAGAAAATCAAATCCTGCTCAGGTTTGGGGGTTTAATTTACTAATTCTCTCACCTTTTAACTTTTAACTTGACTAGTGACTGTTTATACCAAACACTTTTTCTTCCTTCCTGTTTGTCTGTCTGTCTGCCTGTCTGTCTGTCCAGCTTTCTTTCCTCGCCATGCTGCTCACCCACTGTGTATTGACCGTAAAGCAGCAGGATTAATCCTTCCAAGATAAGGACATGACTAAGTTTCCTCCTGATGACCCAGTTCTTTCTGAAGAAAGTCTGGTTTAATTTCTTTCTGAATAATGTTTTGCCTCTCATATATTTTAGTGGCTGGGTTCTGACATCAGAACTATTACTTATCATTCAGAATGAGACAGCTTTATCAGTCGACAACACCTGTGAATAAACACCATCCAGAACCTGTGTGGCAGTACTAGGAAGCAACAAGTGGACGGACGGACGGACAGCCAGCCAACCAGGCAGCCAGCCAGACAGGCAGACAGACAGAAATGTGCCTGAAACTCACCACTGTAGTCCTGCTGCTGGGCAACAACTGGAAAGATGGGGACCAGTAACAGTTGCTGCTGAGCTGAAAGGATCCTTTCTCCGTCCCCCACCTTTTCCTTCCACTGTGGCTCCGTGTAGTAGGCGAGTAATGCTGTTAAATATGCTGCTTCACCTTTGGAGCTCTGAGAAGGAAGATCTGCCAGTTTCCAGCAAGTTTGATATGACAAGAATATATTTTGGCATGGAAATATTTATCTGGGTTTCAATCTTAAATTGAAACTTTGAATGTGAAATATGGAGAATATATTTAAGATTTTGTACATATTTATATGTAAAAAAAACACCTACAGATAAATAAAAACCTTTAGTTGTAGTGTGATTTAGCACCCTGTGTTATTAGCAATCATGCTGTTGTCAATAACATTTATAGAAGAGATCACTCTGAAAATGACTCGCAGTCCCAGTTTTGAGCAGCAGCCCGCCCACCCGTGTTGTTCTCAAGCGTGAGGATGGAGATGCAGTGACACATTAAGGTTAATGATTTGATCTGGAGTGTGTTGTTCAGTGCGTCCAGTTGCTCTTTGTGATTTACAACCAGCAGAGTGGCGGAGGAGAAGAACTGCAAGGGAAAAGACGTGCCGTGTTTTAGTCCACAGCCTTTTATTTCACTTACATGTCCAACATCAAATAGACCCTCGTGTTGATTGAGGACTTGTCTTTCACATGCCTCTGTTGACCTGAGTTTAGTCAGTAATTAATGATTATCGATGCATATCAACATATGGCTGCCGGATGAGATCAGACCTCAGATTAGGGGTCAACGTCCCTCCAGAAACATCACCAAAATGTGCTAATCTGTTCCTTGGTCCATTATCAACATAACCTTCCAAGTTATTTGACTAAAATAACTCCAGAAGACAGACAGGCAAGCATGCAGAAAGACAGATAAAGGGCAGCTGTCACATAACCTGCTTGGTGGAAGTAGCTAACTTTCCAAACAGGTCACTGCAAGATCAATACTAAGAACGTGGGGAACACAAGTTTGCTGCTGAATGTGCTGGCAGATTAGAGCCGAAATCATGAGTTGACGGTTGCATCAATAAAGAGACTGTTGTGTCCCCTGCCTCCTAAATGCTAGGATTAAGCCTTCTCTTCCTCTCATAAGATCGGATCAACATGCAGCATTCTAATGACCTATGGAGCAGAGGCCCTCGGTGGTCTGGGTGATCTTTAGGATTTATGGCTGTTGTTTCTCCATCTTTAGACTCTGTAAACATGGAATCAGCCAGAGGAGGATCTTACGCCACATTAATCCCCTAAACTGTTTTTAATCCTAATATTAATCAAGGACGTTAAAGACAGTGGTCTATATTTGAACATTTACTCCTTTCTTCTTTTTTAGTTCATTTTTGATTGGTCGCAGCTCATCTCATCACTGACTATAGGGTAAAAGCAATTTTGAAAAAAATGAACAAGAAGGCATAGAAATATAGCAAAGTATGAATGTGTTTAACAAATGAGAAGAAATAACTGAAGTCTAACTTGGATGTTTGCCTGGACACAAAGTAAAATCAATAAGCCCTGATTTGCAGTTTACTATGCAAAAAAAGATGGAAGTAAATATTTTTTGCTGACAGATGTTATCCTCTGCCGTGGAAATAACCTGGAATAGCCTCGCTCCGGCTGTCCCGAGAGTGACGTTGCTGCAGCAAATGCTCCAAGTGAATTAAGCATGTGAAGTTTTCTGTTCAGTCTCGGTGGTTTTGCAGGACATGCTGTGAGTCTTGCTGTTGTCTCCTCGGCGCTGCTGGCCTCTGCAGTGCAACTGTTCCCTCTGCAGCCATTGTTCTCCGCTGCTGCCCCCTCCCCCAGGTTGACAGCAACCAGCAGAATCAATCGCGATCCCTACAAGTGTGTAATTTCTGGCATTAATCATGCCTGCTTGAATGTGAGAGCACTTTCTCTTTACTGTCTTAATTCACTTAAGCACATGCCAATAAGGAGACACCTTGCAGATCCTTTTTTTTTTTTTTTTTTTCCCATCCAGTTTCTGGCCATGCTCTATGACCACTGCTATGAGTTGCTCAGTCACTCTACAGTGTAGAGTCTACACTGAGTGCTAATTAATTAGGACATCTTTTCCTTTTGCAGCACCCTGACAGCCCTGCTACATCAGGGTTTTTAGGTATGGCTCTTTATCCTACCTGTACTAACTAATGTTACAGTTTGCGATTGGTAACAATGTAAATCACAACTTAGTTACCATATCGGTTGGTGGTTTTGTAATGGCTAAAGTAGTGTAACTGATGGTGTCATATAGATGCAACCTGTCATTTGGCCGATGCATGTTTAGAGAGAGACTAAACAATATATATAATGGGTCTACATGAAGAGGTTCAATGCGTTGGAATGCAGGGAAGTTTATTGCATGAGAAAATGGGGAGAGCAAAAAGAAGGGAAGGACGAGAGTGAGGGAGGAAAGGCTAGTTGCCTGGTGACGGAGGCAAAAGGACCAAGAGGAGGGAGAAGGTGAAGCAAGGAGTGAAAATGAGGAGGAGGAACACTGTTGAGTTGTTTTTCAAGTGTGAAGAGTTACTGGTCACGATGCTGCAGCCAAGCCTGCCGTCCTTCTTCTGGCTCTCTGAAGAGCAACGTCTGCATGCTGTCTTTTAGTCATTTTGGCCATTAATTGTTGTATTGAGGGTGTGCAGAACTCCGCGGGGATGGTAGTCATGTGGAAGCTGGCTTAGATTTGGGTCAGTGATCCTGTTTTCTTTGAATCCTCTCATGTTTTATTTTGATCCTGGCTTTAATAAAAGATCAACCTTGTTTCTTCCCGCGGGCTGAAAATGTATAGGTGGATTATCTCTCTCTAATGACATCATTAGTCATCTTGAATTATTAATAACCCTGTTGTTCATGTAGTTCACAAATAGAATGCAATGAAATTATTATTTTTATGTCTTTTTACAATTTTTGGCATGAATAAATAAAATCCATAAATGGAAGTGCGTGACAGCCTGAGAGCCTTTTGGCAGCCTTTAAACTCACCGCCAGCCTTTCTGTGTGGCTTGGCCTCTCTCAGGTGCTGTGAGAGGGCCCACAGGTCCTACTGCGGTGATGCTCACTGGGTGTGGCTGTAATGTGTGAAGGGTAGACTCACTCACAATTACCAGCAGTTCTACTCTGATTGATGGTTAGGTAAGGGGTTCCTTTGCTTCCTTAGAGAAATATTCTTATGCCTATAATAATGACTTTCATTTCTTAGATGTTTCAATTTTTCTGGATTTAATAACCAGTCTTTGGTATAGAAATAGACTCTCCGGCCACTTTATTAGGTCCACCTTGCTAGTCAAAGGTTGGACCCCTTTTTGCCTTCAGAAATACCTGAATTCTTCATGACATGATTTCAACAAGATCTGGGAAAAATTCCTCAAAGATTCTGGTGCTTATTGACACGAGAAGATCACAGACTTGCTGCATTCTGTCGGTTCCACATCTATGATGTGAATTTCCTGTTCCACCACATCCCCAAGGTGATCTACTGGACTGAGATCTGGTGACTTCAGAGGCCACTGTACAGTACAGTCAACCCATTGTCCTGGTCCAGAAAACATTTAGAGATGATCTGAGCTGTGTGACAGGGTGCACCATCCTGCTGGAACTAGCCATCAGAAGATGGTCCACTGTGGTCATAAAGGGATGGAGATGGAGCAACACTCAGGGAGGCTGCAGCATTTAAACCAGGTACTGAGGGGCCCAAAGCGTGCCTAGAAATATCCCCCACCATTACACCAGCAGCACCAGCCTGAACCCTTGATACCAGGCAGGATGGATCCAGGCTTTTATGTTATTTACACCAAATTCTGAAACAACCATCTGAAGGTTGCAGCTGAAATCGACTTATCGGACCAGGAAATGTTTTTCTGTTGTTCTATTGTCCAGTTTTGGTGAGTCTTTCTGAGGTAGCCTCACCTTCCTGTTCTTAGGTGACAGGAGGAGCACTTGTGTGGTGTCCTGCTGCTGTAGCCCAGCTCCTTCAAGGTTCAAGGTTCAAAGATAGTGTTCCACATCCAGTTATTTAATCTGAAGCAACAAAGCTTCCCTAAACTATGTATCACTATCTTAACACTAATAAAAAAGTGTATATTTGAATGAGTTTCTCTTCTGCCAACATCGCACAAATAATAGGCGCTTAGTGCTGGTCTTACATTGAGACTCCCTCTTTTATTCGTCCCTTGACTTGTTCGGTTTTTCATCCTCCCACTCTTCTGCGGTTTGTCCTCATCTTTTCTTTTCCTTCTTCCTTCTTCCTTGAGAGTTTTAGTGCTGAGATCAAACGGTGATGGTTTTCCTCTCACATTGCTATGGGATGTGTCCTCAGTGGACTGTGACAACACTGCTCTGGTAAATACCCAGGAAACAAACAGAACGGTCGCCTGGCTGCTTATTAAAAACAATCTGTAAAAATCTGAAAGCATAAGGTGCCTATGCTGTTGTGTAACATTTTATATTGTATCTTTTATGTCTGACTATTAAATGCTAACACTACAGTGCTACACACACATGCTAACAGTTTGAGGCTGGAGACTCATATTTTATTAAATTGCCTTGTTATTGTTGGCTTCTCTCTGTGACTTCTTTTTTATCATCCATATTTCTTTCAGAGAACCTTGCTCGTATGCATTTATGGGATATGGATCGATCCTGTCGGATCGTAACAACGTGGCCAGTGGATATCATTTGAAAAAGGAATGGTAGCTGCATTTATGATTCCTGTCCTGCTGCATAACTGTTCACGTTCATGTCAGACAGAAATGTTACCTGACTATTATGGGGCATAAGAGCTGTTCAGCTGAATGAAGCATCACAGCCAAATAGACATTGTTTAGTTTTGCACATATTTTTAGGATTTTACTTTTGTTTTTGTCTATTTTTAGCTGCAAAGGCAATTTTGATGGGGGCGGGGTGCCTTCATTTACTGATTATAAATAATTAATCAGCCTGACAAAAGATTTAAAGCTAATGTGAAATAGTAAAGGTATTTTTAAAAATGCATCCATGTTAAAGCATAACAGCAGCCACCAGGATTAAAAAAGTACCGGTAGATATAAAATAAACATTATAAAAAATGTCTTGTGTAAAATAACAACAAAATGAATCCTAAACAGCAGCAGTGAAAACTAGTTGGCATCCGTGAGCTGGCACCCTGACTGGGGTGGGATAAAAGACCCACAGAAGTGCTCCGTGTTACACCTGGGGTGCATGAATCTTTCAGTGAAGGAGCTGCTTAAGCTCCCCGCTGTCAGATTCAGAGGGGAGGGTCCCATGATTGCGACCCTTCTCTCCCAGGAAGTGGACCTGGTACCTTGGCCTCTCAAGCAGCCACCACAAATTTATGAGAGTGTTAAAATGTTTTTATATACAGTATTAAAATATGAATGTGAACTGAAACATAGCTCCGTGGTAGATCTCTGCTGCCTGCTCACCCATCTTATGGGGGGATTAATGGCCTCATCTTCTGCCCAAGTTCTTGTTTAGGTCCACACTCAGGTACTTGCATGTCCATATCCATTCTGAGTCCCTGGATGTTTGGTGCTGCAGTGAAGTCCACAAAAATCTCTATTATCCGTGAATTCAGGTCATTTGTAACAATAATGATCTATCTGGCTTTCTGTTATCAGGATTATACTCCAAGATGGCTAGCACATGGCAGAACTAAACTATGAGGGTTCCTGCTCTGATCACGTCTCAGCAAATGTGTTTGGCTTCATTAGCCCTTTCCAGGTTTAGCAAAGAGAGGCTGAAGCATCAGGGAGGTTTGCAGCCTTTCATGCTGCAGTCATGGCTAGACGCTTGTCTACCACCACTCATTCATGTCTATTTTTGCTTTTAGGACATTTGTGAAAGCATTAAAGCGATCATAATGTGTCGCGTCAGTAGAGCTCTTACTTAGTCCAGTATTTGTCTATGATTTTGACTCATTCTCCTATAAAACAAATCACATGGAGCTGACTAATTTGTCCACAACACGCAGGAATGCCATGTTAATCCAATCACCGATCTACTCTCCCTGCACAATTGTGTCAGTGTTGCTCTTAAAGTTGGAATAATTCTGTTTTCAGACACATTCCTCTTTTTATTCCTATTTATAAAAACCCCTAATTGTTTGGGACCAAATGAATGAGTAACATTTTGAGAGCGTGTGCACGTTATCTGTCAAGAATACATCTTTCACAATCATGTTATGAGAAGAAAATTTTTTATTTATTCCAACTTTATGGATGAGTGAAGTAAACGTAGATTAGATTATCACCATGGAGAATATAAATGATATAGTGGCACCTGGGAGTGTGAAACCAGATTAGAGGAGTACAGATGAGGCGAGGTCTTTGCTCATGAATTTCATATGAGAATAAATCCTTTGATACAGATTCCATGTTTCCTGGCAGAGTTGGTAACATTCTGTGTTTTGTCATGGTGACTCTTGCTTTCATGGCCTTTAACATCATCGAAATGTCTCAAGCACATGTTGCACAACACGTAACCGGCCCGGTGTGAGAGGGCCGAGCATTTACACTTTTGTTCCAGGCTTTCTAGTAGCTCAGACACTCTTTTCTCTCACGGCATCATCGTATTCACACAAGGGCGGTTTCTGAGAAGGCACAAATCCAATTATTCTCTGTGTGGGAGGTAAAGAAATGACAAGTTGCACTGCCACGATCACGATTTTACTTTCCCTTTTTCCAGAACTACGGTCGTTGATTAATCTTTCAGTTGTGAAGGTTGTGACGATCATGACTCCAGCAGTAGAAGAGTCAAAACAAGCCTGACAGAAAGTTGGATTGTTGGTGCTTTAACCACCTAATTTATTACTTTCCTGACACATGCTAAAGAGTTTCAGCTGTAATAGTTACTAATGTACAGAAGTGAGTTAAACTCCACCAGAACATTTTTCTTCCTTATCTAAATCAACATGGTGATTTCATGATCTTTCCTGTTGGTGCTGTTGTGAAAATGAATCTCTAGGTTCATTTTAATGCACAGATAATAGAGTATGAGAAATGATAATTAAGTCTAAGTAATTGTGCTAATCCTATAAATCCTAAACACCAGGTTTGTATTTCAGTTCCAATCACTAGCTCGTGCATGGTTCAGTGTGTCTGTAAAGATTCCATTTGATATCAGGTCACACAGCCTCAGTCCCACAAAGTGGTGGTCACGTTTTAATAAGAGAGAGCCATGATGGGCTTCATTGGTAGCCAAGAGCACAATAAAAAGCCAAAATGAGTCATCTCAGCCCATGAGAGGAGGATGAGGGCAGGCTTGACTGGTTTTATGAGACGGTGAGAGGGGATGCAGCTGAAGGTGCAGAAGCTGCTCCTCTGCTGTCCCAACAGGTTGAGAATTTATTTGTTTCCCTTTATCAAGGTCTCAGCCTTATTTTCACTGCCTGGTTGAACTGCAAATCGGAGGAGGTGAGGAATAATCTCATTTTATAAGAATAATGTAGATGCTGCTGATTTTATAATCACATGAATCTTTCACTTCCTCGGCCAACACAAACAGCCACACGAGAACTTGAACTCCAACCAACACTCTAACTCACCAAAGAGAAGAAATCTAAAAGTAGCACTGCAGCCTTTTGCATACATTAACCTTTCCAGGCCTGAAACCTTTCGCAAATTATTGACAGTGAATTCATCCTCCCCTCTAATGAAGAGTGTGAGTGTGTTATTGGGGAAATATGTGGGAAATATAGTATTTGAAAATTCAGTAGCCCCGCCCACTTAACAACATGGAACTGGAATTTATTTTATCTGTTGTTCATCACTGCTTACCCACTTCCTGTTATCCACTAATGCCACACACACACACACACACACACACACACACACACGCACACACACACACACACACACACCCACAGCCTTATTACAGAGTTAAAGCAGAGAGGGATGCCTAAGGTCATGTTAGTGGAGGAAAGTGTGGGGGTGTGTGTGTGTGCATGTGTGTGTCCAGTGTTAACCCTAGCTCAATCTCCACCCTCTCATGACACACGAATAGAGACGGAGAGTTTGTT
The DNA here is from genome assembly GCF_901000725.2 of Takifugu rubripes. Classification (NCBI taxonomy): domain Eukaryota; kingdom Metazoa; phylum Chordata; class Actinopteri; order Tetraodontiformes; family Tetraodontidae; genus Takifugu; species Takifugu rubripes. The sequence continues at coordinate 559,372 of NC_042290.1, forward strand.
TTTTTCTTTGCTATTTAATTGTTTAGGTTCAGTGTTTTGATGATTACTCCGACATTTCATTGGATTCCACACTTAGTTTGTTTTATTGCTATAGATTTTTAATTGCTGCTCAGGCATTTACAGAGCCATTAAGTAAAAACCCCGAGCAGGCAGCAAACAACGTTCACAATCATCCATCCATCCCTGCAGCCAGGCAGCAAGTCAGCTGGTTGGTGAGGGGAGTGGCCTTGAATCCTGCTGTTCCTGCCTCTGGCTGATGGTAGTTTGTCATTCCGGCCCCCTGCTCCTACACACAGACAGACACACAGCCAGTCAGGCAGTTGGTCAGTGGGTGGGCGTAGATGTGGGGCTGCTGGTCAGCTGCTCTGGATGGTTCGTATCTCCTTCAGGATCTCACAAATTCAACCAGCTGAGGAGCTGCTGAGAGGTAAGGACTTGTGCTCGGCCTTGCTGTCTTTCTTCTCCGAGGGTCTCAGACTCAGCTGGAGGGAAGAGTTCACAACAGACACAATAGGAGAGCCTAAAGTTTGACAGGAATGATTGTTGCGCCGTGTCTGGAAAAAACGATCACACCCTTTTATACCAGCCTGTGAGTGAGCTGTGAGGTGGTGCAGCAGCAGAATCTGCTCATGAACTCATCGTTATTCTCTGTCCTATGATTGTGCTGAGGCTCTCCTGGACAGTAAAATCTTCTCATCTTCTGTTTGTTAATTTCCTTTTTGTTATTATTTCTGTTTAGACTCCTTTGAATTAACGTAACTTGAATTAGACTTTAGCAAGGAAACCAGGAGGATTTAAAGGTTTTTGATTTAGTAGAAAGCTACTAGTAAATTGTATTTTCATTCAACTACCGGTATTCATTTTCAGCACAAATGTAGGTGGTTTCATAAATCCAAGTAGATTTCTTTGCGTAGCATTGGTGTTGCCATTTAAAATACACTCATAATTCAGTTTGCAATTCTACAAATTGCAGTATTGTGAAACTGTGTCCTTGGGACATGTTGGCATTATTCTGGAATAAAATAAAAGCTGCACAGAGGACTTAATAAAAATAATGATGTGTTGAAAATAATCTCAAACCTTTGGAAATTTTGTATTTAAGGCATCTTTAAGAAGAGAGGCAGGTGTGTAAATGTCATTGACAGTTTAGTTCCATTGACTTTGACAGGTGAGCAGGACAGGAAGTCTAATTTTGATGCTCTGCCTTATTTAAACAGTATAACTGGTTTGACTGCAGAGGCACCGTCTTGTCCTGTAGTTTCTACCAGCTCTAATTAACTGAGCTCACTGGATGTGACTGCACGTATCATCTGTTCTTTCCTGTGCTCTTCTCTCAGAGACATTTGATCTAATCTGAAACAGGTCACACACACATGCAAAATAGGCCACAGAGATATTTTGCTAGTTCAACAAGCATTTTGGTTTTCAGTGAACGCGATGTGAGGCCTGTTCCAGCGGCTGCGCTGCCACCACCTACCTCATTATCATTTCTACAGACATGTGATAGATCTTCACCTTTGCTATGTGTCTGCCACTGCTTGTGTTTTTGAAGGTCCCAGGAGAACCAGTGAGAATGTGAGCCAGTAATCAAACATGTCGGCTTCTGTTCAGCCAGGACTCCACTCTGTCCTGTTTTTAAAAAGGGATGCATGTGACATATTCCCAGTGTAAAACCAGCCTCTGTCTATTCATAATGCAAGACAGAGACAAGTGTGTCTCCTTGTGATAAAGGCATTGTGTGGTAATCCACAGTACAATTTTAAGAAAAATAAAAAAGTCTTGTAATGTTGCATTTGCTGGGTCTGGGTAAGCTTGAGATTTTAGTCATGTGTCATAAAAGCAACGAACTAAAGTTTAGTGTCAGCAGAACCTGTGAGTCTGAGTTGGATCATGGATGATGCTTCACAAGGTCGATCCAGACTCATGTAGTGGTTCCGTCTCCAGAAAAACAGGCTCTTAGAGATAAAGTGTGTCCAAGTGTGTCCTGTTGACACCCCATTATTTTGTCCCAATACACCATCATGAACACACAAGCGGAGCATCTTGTTTTCCTTGTGTTCCTGCACACTCTGGTTTTATAGATCTGTGCAACTGGACTCCACATCTGTACATAGAAATTGTGCTTTACCTGCCAGGCCTGTCAAAAGCTGCAAAAACAGATGAAGCTCTCCATCAGCACCTTTTCCCAGCATCCTCTCTGGCCCTGTTCTTGATATAGGATGTTACCAGCGTTCCAACGCCAACAGGAAATTTCATTCATTCCACCTGAAGTAATTATTGTGCACCCCTCATTTTGGTCTAAGCCAACCTGGACCTCGATGTTTGCCTGTCTTCATTGGTTTGTGACAGAATAGCTCCTCTAGCAAACGCTGCAGGAGCTTTTTGGTCACATACTGCAATTATCTATTCATAAAAATGTTGACATCCTTATTGTTAAACTGTTGCAGGTAACCCAGTAATTATAACCTTTTCTTTCATTCTTTGTACATGCAAATCAATTATCAAATGAATTGAATCAATGAACCAATTACCTCATGTTTTCTTATTGACTGTTTTCTTGAAAATTATTGATTTAAACATTTCCAACGCTGGAGAAATGAAGCAAAAAAAAGGCCACTCAAAAAAGAGAACTCGGGAGATTAGCAGTGATCAACACTAAAGGAGAAGAGAATAAAAGATGAAAATAAAACAAACCTATTAACTTAATTAACTATCCCCCTCCTTCTCTCTGTCTCTAAGTGAGTATTGATGATTTACATTTGGATGCTTTGGTGAAATTGAAACGGTTCCCTCAGGTGCAGCTCAAATGCAGTTTTTCTCAGATTTGTGCATCTAAAAGACAAAAATCTGTCTAAGATGCATTTGGGTCGGTTCTCCATGATGTTCTAGGGGGTTTTGAATCCTCAGGCAATAGTGAATTCAGTCAGCTGACTCATCACATGTCTTTCATATCAATAAGATGTGAAACAGAAATGTGCTGTGAGGAGAGTTAATAGGTAAAACTGCTCACACAATAAACAATGCAGTCTCATGACATAGTCATATATGTTAAAAGTCAGATCTCAGGCACAGGCTACGTCTTCTTAGTGGTACTTTTGACTAACTGAAAAGGTTTATGTGTAGCTATTTATTTATTAAAACAGATCCTCAAACAGTGCTGCCTAGGGTGGAGACCCATAGCGTACAGTGCCAGGGTGTTAGCCTCCCCAGTGAACCAGAGAATTGGGGCAGTTATCTGGTTACTGATCCCAACATGTAACACTGGACTTGGATAAAAGTCAAGTGATTCCACAGGATCCAGACCGACAACCCTGAGCGCTCCAACATCACACTCGTTTCACAGAAAACCATCAAGGCTTCCAGCCAGGCAAGCCCGGCCTTTGTTTTGCTTATTAGAGCAGCTGGCAGCTTTCAAATGGGATTTTTGTTAACGCAATAATGAAATTGGAGTCACACGGTTGAAGCTTTCTGCTCAGGACTCTCTGGAGTTGCTCCTGTGTATTCAATTGTTGTAGGCATGTGTGCACCCTGTTACTATCTGTGCATGCAAATAGATCTGTGCCATACTGACACAGGACTGGCTGGTACTAAATGTTGGGGGGGGGTTAATGCAGGAAAGCCTATTCGTTAGTTGTTGCTAAATGATATTAGTGTGTCTTACAGTCATTGTTATAGAAGCATGTGTCACCTGCTGCTGTGGATGAGGCGACGGGTGCAAAGGTGAGGTCGCTGCTGGTGTCGCGAAGTAGCAGTCGGCCCACATTCTTGCTGTTGCTAATATGACCACAGAGCATCTCTGCCTAGCCCTCAGGGGTCACAGGTCACAGGTCAACAAGCCCAACAAGTTTGCTCAAGTTTGTCTTTTCAGCGCCGTCCCGATTATACAAAGAAACCTGAAGTCAGCGGAAATATACTATAAGATAAAGCGCCAACTAGACATACTGTATGTGGATCAAGCTTCTAATGTTGAAATTGTGAAGCTGAGGAAGCTGATTTCATTGGAAGAATTTGAACCGTCTTCCTGAGTGTGTTTTTGTGCCCCTGAATGAACAAAAGATTGTGTCTCACCAGTGCTGCTGTCCTGGCCGATGACTTCACTTTAACTCATAAATGTGTGTTCTATGCTGACAACTTGCAGCTTCAGTTTAGTGCCTGAGTGTAGAGTCAAGATCACCAGCAGATGGTGAGAGCTGAGAGTGTTTTTATTGTCATGAGCCGGGCTGCTTCATTGCTGTCTGTCCTGCTAAAATACCAAATACCAAACACCCTACCGGCATGGGTTTCATAAAAACTGCCTCATTGTCTGGAAAATGTGCTGAAACTGCTCCAGAACCTGAAATAAGTGATGAGGTGGCTCCCAACTTCCAGCCAGTCATCTCTCAAGGACTTGGGTCTTTGACTGGTGCCACTGACAATTCTCTGTGATACCGCGGCCTGGCTCTTTTTCAGGCTGGACTGTTACTTTCAGCTGAGACCTCATGTAAATCGGATTTGCTAAAAAGAGGCGTTAAATGTGTGAGCAGAGCCCCGCTGCACATGTTGCTGTCCGTTAGTGCTGCTTCATTCATGCCCAGTAATGAGCAGGCTGCAGGGCCAGACTGTGGTTGTTTTTCCACTACAACCACAGTTCACTTTGAAATTATACTCTGATTCACATATTTCTTTACACTTGTTCAGTTTTGAAGATGGGGCCTTTTTGGTGTTGCGTCCCAGAACCCCTAGAATGGGCGTAACACCAGTGTTGGCTCTCATCGACAAGACTCTTTTCTGACTGTTCTGTGTGGGCGGAATAAGTGGATTTTGGCTCTCGCACTTGAGCGTCTTTCAAATTCAACAGGAATTTTCTTGTGCCATGAAGGAGGAACTTTTTATTTAATAGATTAATCAGAATTTTTTTATGTTTTCAGTCCACATTTTTATGCACTTGTGTATTTTTTTTATGCTAAAATAGGTTTTTGTGCATTCTGTGCATCTTCTGTGCAGTTTGGAATGTCTTATTAAATACCTTCTCAGTAAGGAATAATGCAGAAAGGTGTAGAAGGAAGTTTGGTGCTGTCCTTGCATATGTACCATCCTCAGCTTTGTCGAGATGTGCTCCTATATTTGAATTCTGTGTGAGTTAATTAGACCGTTCTTCCCTGTGGCAGTAGCAGTGGCTACAGTGTGTTCGTGAGCCGAATCATCACAGAGAGCAGCGAAACATATTGGTTACCATCTGAATGTTTTTACATCAGCTGTGTCTGCAAATACAAGTACAGGAGAGTGTTTTATTAGCGGGTTCAGAGCACAGCCACACCTGTGATTTGTTGCCCTTTAACTCAGAGTCTTCCCAAGAATGTTTAAGAGGAACGGGAGGTCATTCATCCCAGATCTTTTCAAGCACATTGCCTCTAATGTTTGCTGAATTAATTTGGAGGGACCTTTATACACATTTGGACACGAATGCACCAAACAGCTTACCTACAGAGTCAACCTTGTCAGTGTGAGTGCTGCTGCCTTAAGCACCATGATGTCTCCAGCGCTGTTCTTCTACCTCACGGTGTTCCTTCTGTATATCCATGCTGACCTTTCAGAGCCATCTGTGTGAGTTGTCTGCAGAGATGCTGGTCCACCTCTCGCTGCGCCAGGCATAGAGAGGCCCTGGTGGGACCCACCGATGGATAAATAAATAAAGAGGGAACTCAAGCAGTTGGCTTTACCAGAGATCATCTTATCTGATTCCAGAAGCCACTGAAGCATTTAAAACCAAAGGGAAGTGGTTTGAGCACTCCTGGTCTGAGCCATACCTCCTGTATGCAGATTTAAAATGGCCCAACACAATAGCAATGGTGGTAACTGCATTTAGTGACGTTCTTTTATCTGTGTGCATCTGAAATGGCGAAAGCTTTAGTGCAGAGAGGTAAATGTGGAGGGGGTGTGAAATAATTTGATAATCAAGAGTCGATTTCTGTCCCCGTAAGGGGTTATTGATTGTTGACTCTTCAGAACAGATGGATTGATGACAAAAGGCCATCTGCAGGGTCGGCAAAAGAGACGGCAAAGGAATGAGATGTTTAATCTGTTTACGGTGATTCAGAGGGCGCCGCAGTTAAAGCTAACGGTCTGTGGCAGATGTCCACTGACATTTCCTCATGCGGGATCACTGGACAACCAAACCAACAGAGATATTCTGCATTATTAAAATACATACTCTCTGTACCGGCTGCAAAAACAGAGAAAATCTAGTTATATCCAGGTTTTAAATGATCCTTGTCAGAGTTCAGTTGTACACAGGCTGCGCACCATCCGTTGCTTCCTTCCATTCACCATTTTGCATTGAATCATAGGAAACTTCAGACGCGCATCCTTATAGAACATTTCCACCGGTGCCCAGACTGCAGCATGTGTTTCCAACCAGAGGGGACAAATTCATCTTGTAGCTGTTGAATAATAAATTAGCGAGCAGAGGGAGGCCTGTAGTCACTCCCTCGCTACTCCTAACAGGTGAAACACAACACAAAACTTCCTTTAATGTTGTGATTTATCTCATATTCTACAGACATCAATTTGCTATGGTCACATGTGCATTTCAGGAGAGAAATTGCTGTTGTTTGGAGAAACTGGTTTGGGATTTTTGTTTTAACATTATATAAAACATTCCTTGATTTAGTTTAAGAATCAAAGATGCATTCTGGGTGGCAGACAGCAGAGGTTTTACTTGTCTCTCTTCTGACTCAACTATGAAATATCACACGTATGTGGACCTAAACAACATAATCGTCAGTTTGTATCATCCACACGTTTAAACCTGTTGTAAATCATGCCTGCAGCAGTTATTAACATTATATTAATGCAATTCATTGCACACTGGAGTCAGTAATGTTCTAATGTTTTACATGGATTGTGAACACAATTTTTTCTTCTTTTAAAAATTTTGTTTAGAAGTCAGGGAGAGGAGCTATTGTAGTTTTTTGGAGGTGAGTCCCATCAGGCCAATGTGATTTACTTCCACATTTACTACTTGTCTCTTTAACTCTGTGCCTGCCAGTTGGATTTAATTTTACAAGTTTCTGGAAAAGTAAGAAGTGTTTTGTTGGGGTGAGAGAAAGTATTGTGCTAGTAACTAAACCCACATTCACCATTCATAGATGTGAGCAGGAGTCTGTTGTGTGACTCAAGAGTGCATTTGGAACCTGCACAGACAGCACGGCTGCAGCTTCTTTCAGACCGACTCATTCATGCACCTGCTGCCTGCTTCCTCCTCCTCCTCCTCTCCCTCCCTCCCTCCTCTCCCTCTAGCTGTCTGCTGATGTGTTGTCCTGCTGTCTGCCTTATTTTTCTGAACGCAACAGCAATCAATCAATCTTTATTTATATAGTGTCTGTTACAATCAAAATTGTTTCAAGGCGCTATCCAGAATCCCAGGGCCTAACCCCAGACAAGCAACAGTGGCAGGAAAAACTCCTCTTTAACAGGAAGAAACCTTGAGGATGTAAGGGGAGGGGAGGGGAGAGGAGAGGAGAGGAGAGGAGAGGAGAGGAGAGGAGAGGAGAGGAGAGGAGAGGAGAGGAGAGGAGAGGAGAGGAGAGGAGAGGAGAAAAACTGCACAAGAAAATGCGGTCATGACATCATCACTGACCTTCTAGGTGAGTAGTATATAGGGGAGTATATAACAGAAACACCCTGATAGAGTCTTCTCAGAAACTTTCTTTTTCTCACAACTCACCCAAAACTTTTTTGACAGAGGTCATGTGATTCTGCACTGTAGAATAAGATTACCTTGAATTTTCTTCACTAAAAAATGAACACATTTATCTAGTTGCAGGATTGTTCCTGTTCTTATAGTGATGTTTTTTCTAATTGAACTGATTCAGTATTTTTTGAAAAAGCCAATACTTTGTGATTGAATCCAATATTAACCACAGATGTCATGAAGCTGCTCTCACCTTCACTAAAGGATGTTCAGGACACCCTTGATTTTGCCATTTACCTGATTTTTTTCCCCCTTGGGTGTATTTTTATTCCTGAACCAGCTGCTGGCCAACCGTCAATGCCTCATATGGCAGAAGACGGAAATTGGGCAGCAGTGAAAAAATGACATCACCAGAACGAATGTGACCAGAGAACTGAGAGAAATGATATTTTAAAAATCTCCTGCTGGTCATCAAGGTCAGCCAGAATCTGAATTATGTATCTACTTCATCATCTTCTTGCTCAGAATAAAAGGCCTGCTGCTTAAGTGTTCCACGGTGTTTTGGAAGTGGTTGTGTGGAGCACAGGGAGGTCATGTGACTGAATCAGCTCCTTCTTCATCACTGTCTTCACTGTAATAAAGCACACTGCTTCCCCTCAGCTGAGTGAATTAGAGTCTTATGACAACCCCAACCCTACAACCCCCCTTCCTCTCCTCTTCTGATGTACCACATTGAACTGTAACAGACCTTCTAAGCTTCCATACAGCATTCCTTAAAGAACATGCTCCTGTCACCTGCACATTCACCTGGGTGCGAGCCGTTCTAGCAGCTGCTGTCAGGCTTTTTACCTCTGTGTACTTTGTTCCTAAAACCCTTCATTATTCATTGTGATGTATTCCTCTGTCATTCAGGTTTCCTTAAACCAGAGGTGTCCACACCCAGACCTCGAGGGTTGCATTCCGGCCGGGTTTTGTGTCCTGCACCTTGAAAGTGTTTTACTGTCTGGTAGACTGGAAGACCCGACTGGACTGAGGCCTTTGGGGTCTGGACACCGCTGCCTTAAACCATGTTGATTGGCTGTGTTGGGTGTCATGAAGTGTGAGCACGCACCTGAAACAATGAAGAGATCTTTTATGACAACCGATCACTGACCAGCTTGTAGCAGATCCACCTCTCTCTCTCTCTAATAGAAACTCCTGTTCTGTCTCCCATCTTCAGCAAGCCGTGTTCCCAGAAACAGGATCACGGGGCAAAGCTGATGGAGTGCTGCCAAGCTCACCCTTTAGATCCAATAACACTGACGTGAGCTCCAGTTGACTGGTGTCGTGGAATTTTTAGCCGTTTGGAGAAGTAAACAATGGGCCGCATTCACGAATATGTTCTTAAGAATCTTCTTAGATTCTCTCTTAAGTTGTTCTTAAGAAGTTTCTTAAGAAAACCCTACGTCGGATTCATCAACGCGTTTGTAAGCCCCAAAATTGTTCGCAGCTGTGTTCTTAGATTGATGAATGCCATCTGTTCGTAAGTTGAAAGCGCGTGCCAGGTGAGTCTAATTAACATTCGATTAGCATAAGTCACCGCCCACTAATGCCCATAAAAGGAACTGCAGCAGGGCCCTGTAGACAGCAAAAAGCAGCAAAATGCCCAAAGCTTGCCTCTCCACGCCTGTTTTCTGATGCCGTGTTGAACAATCAAGAAAGGATGGCTAACACGCTTGATAAAATTGCCTCAACCCTGATGGCTATAGCCAACACGCTTAAAGAAATCAACGAGAATGTAAAAAAAAAATAAACGTGTAAAAGCTGTGCTCTGAAACCGGTCTCTCTTATTTTTTCTTTTTGAAGTGAATCAAGACTGTTGGACTGAAATTGTGACAATAATGCATTTTATTCACAAATGGGCAATTAATCGCGCTCGAACGTGAACCACGTGCCTGCAGTCTGGCCCCATCATTGCGTCAGGACGCACAGCCTCACGGGGTTGTGGCTCTGTCCAAACACATCCAGCGCCCCTTTAAAATGCCGATGGTGCGTTCAATGGTGGAGAGACTGCGCGCATGCATCTGATTGAATAAAATTTCCTGTGGAGTCTGAGGGTTGGTCAGTGGTGTCAACAACCAGGGAGCTAGGGCATATCCTCGATCCCCTAATAAAATAAATCAAGATAAAATCAAATAAAAAGACAGTTTTGGCATGGTTTCCAATTTGGTTGATTAATGTTAAGTCATTGGTACATTTACGTAATTTTAAAATTCTCAGTAAATCACCAAAATAGGAAATAAATAAATAAATATGACAGAATTATCATTGTAATATTGAATTTTATTGAACTGCACAAGAGAAGAAAACACAACCATGCCAACATGTCGGCACTGAAATGTGCGTAAGAGTACTCCTAAGTGTTCGTAGGATTTGTTCTTACCTACGCATAAATCCAGGATAAGAAGAAATTGGTGAATGCCACAATCTTCGTAAAATGTTCGTAAGTGGGACTTAAGAACAAATTTGTTCGTAAGAACGGTTTGTGAATGAGGCCCAATGAATCTAAGTTACTGCGTAGGAAATGGTTTATTCCAGTCAGTCGGTTAGGATACACACACGGAAGCATGCGGAGAGATCTCTACTAAATGTACACAGTTCTGATCTTATATAGCCGAAGGCCCGCCTCTGAGGCGTGGACACAGGACGTCTTCACAGCATGTATGTGCTGCATGCACAGGACACAGGACGTCAACACAGTAGGTGCGCGCTGCATGCACCGCAGGAGTTTGGTGCCTTCACAGCATGTGTTCCGGCTGGCGCAAGAAGTTGAATGACTGAGAATGCCCCCCCCTCAGTCGTTTGACGCTGGTCTCCTTTGAACCTTTGTTTCTTGCAAATGCATGAGGTGGCAAACGGACTTCATCTGCTCTCCTAAATTTCCATTTCAACCCTTCCTTTTGCACTCAATTTACATTTCCTCTCTTTCTACAGGTTCACCACAGCACCACTATGACTGATGGGGATTATGACTTCCTTATAAAGCTCCTGGCCCTGGGGGACTCGGGGGTGGGGAAGACCACCTTCCTGTACCGCTACACAGACAACAAGTTCAACCCCAAATTTATTACCACAGTTGGGATTGACTTCAGGGAAAAGCGAGTGGTGCGTACTGCTCTTTAATTTACCCTATGAAATACCTGCTCTGTTACCATGGTTTCCATGTTGTTTGCACAGGTGCTTTCTTTGGCCTGTACTTATAAATTGTTGAAGCTGTCAGGTCTGGATTTACATTTGTCTTCTGAGCAGCTGAGTCGTTTCACCATCTTGATTCACACACAGAGATGAAATCTCTCTCTCTCTCTCTCTCTCTCTCTCTCTCTCTCTCTCTCTCTCTCTCTCTCTCTCTCTCTCTCTCTCTCTCTCTCTCTCTCTCTCTCTCTCTCTCTCTCTCTCTCTCTCTCTCTCTCTCTCTCTCTCTCTCTTCTGGCTGTAGTTGCTGCTTTTTGATATAAATACACTGTAAAAACATTACTTCTCTACTGTCCTACTATCACTCTTCCAACACTTTACCAGTACTCTGAGTCAACGGTGCGTTTGCCTATATAATTATACAGGGTTTGTTCTTGGTTTCATTGCATTTTGTTGCTCATAAGTTTGAGGATTGTTCCTCAGCTCTCATTTGTGCTGTACGTGTGTTAAGATCACACACCGGTAACAACAGTCAGAAAGGTTGACACCAGCTGCAGCTGCTTCACAGGTGCTTCTTCTAAATTTAGAAATGATAGATATTACAACTTTTCCAAGTTAGTTTTCTCTGTCAACTGGACCAGGGAGAAGAAACCCAGTCCAGTTGACAGAGAAAACTACCTTGGATACAATGACCTGGATGACTGAGAATTTACACAGACATTACAACTTTTGTTAGCACTACCACCTTCTGTTGTTGGGATTTTAGCTTTATTCGTCATTAACGACAGGCAATACTTAATAAGCATTAGGATTCTTTAGAAGTGACTGTTCTTTTCATTATCACAACATACGACTTTGACTGAAACTCGCTTTTTTTCTGTTTCATTCACTTCATCGCCATTCTGCTGCTGTTATGTGATGATTCAGTAAAACTGTGGTTCTGTCCAGGTCTACACGGCCTCCAATGGAACAACCACAGGCAAAACCTTCAAGGTCCACCTTCAGCTCTGGGACACAGCAGGACAGGAGAGGTGAGCTCCTTTGGTCCTTCTTCTTGTCCCTTTTGAATTTTTTTCATAAAAGAAGACAGAAATATGGATCGTGTGTCTCAGCTCAGCCACTGCAGGCCCAGGAACCTCCAGTGGCTAATAATGGTGAAGAGGCGTGGGTGTTTGATCCAGGTTCCATAATGGTCATCTTATTACTACATGCACACAATGTTTAAATCTGCAGCAAATCAACTCATCAGAATCTTTTCAGGCCTTTCGTGACACCTCACCAAATGTATTTCAGCCAAAATGGGGCCTTTGACTAAAGCCAACGTTTTGAATGAACCATGTTTAAGTTACACTCGGTGTGACTGTTGTGACCTGGTGCCTGAGGTCGTTGGTCCTGGCTGAGGACGTGCCGTGGTGCTCGTGCATGAGCCCAGTTCTTCAGAGATTCCTCAACTTTATTTTATTTGTAAAGTTTGGTCTGAATGTGAAGGAAGCACACACTCTGTGTGTGTGCGTGTGTGTGCGTGTGTGTGTGTGTGTGTGTGGGGGGGGTCTTGATCTGTGTGTCCTGATGACTCACTGTATGATGAGTCAGCGTTAGACACAACTTAAATAATCATTCTTATTTTCTTTATGTAACTGGGAAGCGACTGTTTTCTTCCTAATGTTGACTCAAGTATCTGCATTTGTCCTCTTTGTTTGCATGTTAAATATTTGCTAACGTAAGTGTCCTGACGTCACACAGAACCATCCTAGTAAGGTGTAAACTGTCTGATAATGATGTGTTCACTAGTGTGCTCCAGCAGATGTTTACTTTAGTTCGACCTCGATGTGTTTTGCTGGAAATCGATGAGCTGTGCGGTTCATTCAGGGCTCAGTGACCAGGAGAACTTCACAGAATGCAAAACTGCTAAACCTTCCTGATTTTCTCAATGTTTTCCTTAGTTTCCGTCCTTTAACACAGTCTTTGAGACAGATTCTCAGGCAAATGTTTCATTTGTTCACGGTTTGAGCATCTTTATGAGCAGAATTTAGAACTTTAGAACTCTCTGGCAGACGTGAGCAGACACTAACTGGGGCTGTGCTGATTTGGCTTCAGATGGTTCTTTCCTGCGTGACCTTGTGTCCACAATGCTGCCTCATAGTTGAACTATACAAGATTAAAAGTTTCAGAGCAGCTTGAGTCAACCAGGTGATGGAGCTAAATACTAGAATTGTAATTATGGCTCTTTAATAGAGCTTTCATTAAATGATTAAACTGAAGATATACACTCCTAATATGTGCAGAAACGAATGCCAAGAACAAACTGTCTGCAAGTCTGCGAATTGTAGAGCTTCCAAATTTAAGTTAAACTTGGAGAAAAGTCACAGCATCAACAGCAGCGTCAGTCAGATTTACAGGGATGTTTGTTGTTCCTGTTCCAGGTTCCGCAGTCTGACGACAGCGTTCTTTAGGGACGCCATGGGCTTCCTGCTGATGTTCGATCTGACCAGCCAGCAGAGCTTCCTCAACGTCAGAAACTGGATGAGTGAGTTGGCCTCTCCTACGGATTAGATATGCGACTCATTTAAGCCTGGGTGCTGTGGAGGACATCGGCTGCACATTCTCCCATTCATGTGCTGTTTCCAGGTCAGCTGCAGGCTAACGCTTACTGTGAGAACCCCGATATCGTGTTGGTGGGAAACAAGGCGGACCTGGCTGACCAGCGGGAGGTTCAGGAGAAACAGGCCAAGGAGCTGGCTGATAAATACGGGTTTGTTCTTTCACCCTTACATAGGGAGACATTTTAAGTTTTTAAGCTTGCACAGCCAGAGCGCTATAAAGCTGCTCCACCAGACCCATGACCCCACCTGAGGAAAGGTCTCCTACGTGCACTAATCTCACTATCACTCCTCTGACCAGACTTGGTATTATATCTGTAGACGGGTGGCTGCTGTTTTGAAAGCTCCTCCTGTTTGAGTCTCCAGAGTTTCTGTCTTCCAGTTACGCTCCTGCTTATTTCTTTCCTACAGAAATATCAATAAGTCTTACAGTTTAAAGTTTTAAGTAGCAGATGCTGTGTGGCTCCTTAAGTAACTTCACCATGTTGTGATATGATGTATTTGCTTGTTTCACAAGTCTACAGTGTTGGCATTTAATTAGATCCAAACCGATTCCCTTTTTTAACCAAAGAACCTCTATTCCATCTGCAGAATGCATTGGAATATGATGCTTCTCCTCCTGCTTTTTGGGAACTGGCTTTACAGACCCAGTCATCAAGTTGTAGGAGCGACGACATACAGCATAAGACCTGAAAACTCCTTTCACCTCTTACTTAGTTCAGTGAAGAGCTCCTGTGGCCCAGTGGAACATGTCTTTACATCCAGTTACGCAGGCACAAACATAATACACTTCCTGTTCAACAAGTTAGAGGTCACTTCCTGGTTTCATTCCAGCAACTCAAGATATAATGATATCTGTCAGCGCAGCTTTGTTGCAGGAAGATCTGAACACTTCAGTTCTTCTGTACTGAGACGTGAATGTAGAATCAGCTGATATTTTGCCCTCCCCCATGCATCTGGTGCAAGAACCCGGGTTGGGAAGCAGCAAAATAAAATCGATAAATCAAGCGGCAAAATGAGCCAAATAAACTTTAATAAACCAAATAAACCCCACTGAATACCAGGGTTTTGATGATCAGACATCTCTACTGCTTACAGCATCCCCTACTTCGAGACGAGTGCGGCGACAGGAGTAGAGGTGGACAAAGCCGTGATCACGCTGCTGGACCTGGTCATGAAGAGGATGGAGCAATGCGTCGACAAGCCGCCCGCCGAACCGGCCAATGGCAACGAGTCAACAAAACTTTCAGATGAGCAGCCCAGTGAGAAGAAATGTGCATGCTAGATAAAGAGGTGAACGTGGAAAAGAGTCAATGCTCGGCTGTGTGTTTTTTCTACTTGCCACGTTCTATCCTTGTTTTTCCATACTCTGTCAGTTTTACTGCATGTTTATCTATCTTCTAATGCTCAGTCTATACAAAAAAGTCCTTGAAAGGTTTTGATTTTCTCTTTTCCTTTCTCAACCATTTGTCGACGTAGCGTCTCCCTCTAGTGGGTTTTGGCTGTATTACAGTCTAATCCTGAGGGTTTCGACGTCATTTAGCTGGAGAGGAAAGCTCCATCACAGCCAGATTCATGACGTACTTTAGTTGTTTAGCCTTATCTAGTCTAGTTAGGAGCCAATTAATTGTGAGTGGCAATGCTGCTGCAGAGCTTCTTATTTCCCAGTCCTTCATAATGTTGCCAGACGTGACGACGAGCACATTTCCTGATAAATCACACAAGATGGTACTTGTGTAATGGAAGAACTTTTTATATCATAGTAATTTTTGGAGGTGGGCAGATGTATTAGTCCAACCTGACCTGCTGTCTCTGCATTTAAAGTATTATCAAACTGGTAGAGGAGAACCTCAGTTCCAGCTAAAGTGTCACCAAGTTTTACCCACAAAAAAATCCATAAACTGTTTTAAACATCCTTCAATTTCATTGTTATAGTTTTCTTTTAGTTTTTTAGTTTTTCTTTTTTGCAAAATAATTTAATGCCATTAGTGCTGTTATTATCCAAAATGTAATCAAATTTCACTGTTTAACACCCTTTTAAATACTTTTTCTGGTGCTGTTGGACAGTATGGATCAAAACAGCAAGTTAAACTGTGGACCAACTTATATATATGTCAAAATTGTGTTGTGTCACTCTATTGTTTGCAACTTGGTAGATTTCCTATTGTCCAATTTCGTCCAATTTCGCCCAATTTGCCTTACTTTGTGGAAAAATCTTGATGTGATGAACTAGAAAAAAGAAAATATTTTGGCTATCTGCTAGTTAGCTAGCAGCCTGCATGTGTTTGAGTTGAGCATGATATATAAAAGAGCATTTTATATCATTTTCTCCCTTGGGCTTTTGCTTAACCACCCTATTAACAAGATTGAATGTGTCAAATAAAAAGGAAAAACACCAACAAGCTTTTGTTTAGTCCCTTTAACAAGTCAGGTGACAAGTCTGCTGCTTCCTGAGGAAAAAAAAACAAACGCCTTGCTAAGAAAATTAGCTGTGTTTTCATCCATAGTGCATAAAGCCAAACAGTTTTCTGCCAAATCCTTTTCCTTGTGCCATATTTTACACAATCAATGCCTGATCCCACATAGAAGATGTCAGATTGCAGCATTTTTCCTTCCTTTTGGTTTTGCTTACTTGGAGGATCTGCCTGTGGAACCCTTCATAGTACTTTTCATCAGAAGCAGTTTCAAACACTGAGATGCTTCAATAATGTAGTTGCTTCTTTTTTTCCCTTTAATCCAGCCAATGTTTCAGTATAGATCATTTGAGCTGCCATATTTATTGCCATCGCTAACATGCTGTCATGCAGTGACGTGTGACTGATAAATCAGGTCAGAACAAAAGTCTCAGAGAAACTCAGCAAGAAGGAGCATCCTGCTGTGTTACTGTGGAAACCGTCACCACCTAAACACAAGCGATCATCTCAAATATAATGCAAAATTATTGTCCCAGATCTGCAAGTGAGTTTGTAAAACCAGAAGAGTTTAAGAGCTCATTTAAAGAAGATATTAAAGAGTTTATTCCTCATGGAGCTTCTTCCCACAAAAACATGCACATTAAGTTAACTGGAGAAAGTGTGTGTCTGCTTGTGCGTGCACATGTCTGCAGTGTTCTGACCCAGTCACTGCTGAGATTGGCTCCAATTGAGAAAGAAAGGTGTCTTAATAACGACAGTATGAACCAACAGCATTTCATCACCGGCGGGTTAATTTTCTCAACTAAATGTAACTAAGACAATCCTCTGGGCTCAGATTTACCTGAGCCTTCTCATATTTCACCTTCTCATATTTTCACTCCAAACTTGCTTTTCTCTCAGTTTTTTTTTTTTAACTTTCCTTCTCAGCTGTGACCTTTTCTGTTCCTTTTCTGGCTGAAAGCTCTTTCCTGCAGGTAGATCTTGAATTCACTTTGACCGTTTACACAGTCTGAAGAGTCGTGTTGTGCCTGTTATTAACGCTTCAGTCTGACCTCTCCTGCATCCCCCAATATTTGAGTTGTTGATTCGAGCTGACAGGCAGAGGTGGAGGGCAAAGCCAGAGTTTCCATGTTGGTGCTTTCTGTCCTGTCTAAGAATCTCTGAGCTGACGTTGACCCATCTTCTGTGCGCGATTTCCCTCTGACGCCTGCAGTTTGTGCACATTTCTTCAGTTTTCACTGCGTGTATCAGCATGTTGGACACGATGAGAATGAGCTGAACTGTGATGCATTCAGTGTTTCTGATGACATAGCTGCAAATAAATCTGTTTGTTTTAAACTGGTTTGGGGTTTTTTCATATTTGTTGATGAAACTGCATTTCCTCAAGGATTTAAAGGCTCTGGGAGGGAAGAACCTTGGGCAGAACCAGGCTGATGGGAGAGGAGAATGAACTTGACACTGTGCCTCGGGCTTGTGATGCTGCTGATGCTCCTCCTCCTCCCTCAACATGTAGCTGCTCGCTGTTGGAGCACCTCCATGTTGGTCCTTTAGGTGTTTCCTGCTGCAGAACATCTAAAATTTCCTGAATGTGAGTTAAATGATCTAAAGCTGTGAGCAAGGACGACCCTTTGCTTTGTTCCGGCACCGTGGACCATACATGATGCTATGAGCTCTGACGGCAGGGTCTCATCATCAGAACACACAGACTTTAACTCACAGAGGACAAGCATTTATTTGCATTCTGAGAAACTTCGAACCCATAAAGAGAATTTTTGAACACAACTAAATAAATACCTGAGAACAGCAGAACCAGAAGAATGCAAAGTGCAGAATTAAAAATGTTTCTTTTTCTTGGTGGCAAGTTCAACAAAATAGGAGGAAGATTTGACCCCACTTGATATGTTACGCTGCAAAATGATCAGAAAGGTGATCTGAATATAGAAAACATGGACCCAGGATTGGCCAAACGTGATTGGAAAGGAAGCAAAAACAAGATATTTAAATAAGAATGTCCAGGATTGTACAGTGTTGATCAGGAGTGGATTTTCAAATTAAACTGACCTCTCTGAATGCTGCGACATGATGTATGAAAAACATCAGCATTAAAACCAGACGATACGGAAGTATAAACAAAGCTATAAACCATTAACACAATAATCTCATCACATGCTGATTTTTCCTCTCAATTTAATTCATCCCACCAACTTTTCTATTGTAATAAGACCCCTCCCCCCTTAGCCTAAATATAATCTCATTAACATACTATGTGAGTGGGACAGAAAGTAAAACAGCAGAGAACCCTCAAAAGGCTACAATCATACAAAATGGCATTTCACAGAGAATTAGGTCTTTAAATCGTATCACATGGACTCAGATGTCAGTATAAATAATCTGCTAATTGTGTGCACAGTTTTAAAACAGCTACAATCACCTGCGAGTATCCCTCCTCCAGGTCATGTGCCGTTGATCAAATACTACAGACCGGATGTGTCGAAATCAACAGCTTCAGCATGGAAAATTCTCACTTTTATATCAAAAGCAACTGCCAGGGAAGCTTTCCTGAATGACAACAATGTTTATCATCTTCAATAGGAACCAAATTTTCTTGAGTCTGAACTTTATTAGTTTCAGATCATGTTCCTGTTGTAATTCCAAATCGCACCAGGTGGGGGCACTAATGTGCTCCCCGCTGTGATTTACAGTAATCCGAGCGGTAAAGAAAAAGTAAATTAATTCAATTTAATCATTATTAAAGGTTCGATTCAGATTTTTCCCTTTCCTGAATAAAATCTGATGTCCATAAATCCACAATAAAATAAGATAAAATATTCCTGTTGTTGTTACACCCAGACAGAAACTAGAAATTTTTTTCTTCTCTTTCTTGGTAGAAGACCAGCAGAGCTGTGCTTCCTCCTGATGGGGGAATAAAAATGTCCTCCTGCAGGGGTGAAGCAGTACTGACAGTCTGAGAGAAAAGTTCCATGTCAACAAATCGCCGTGTCAGCTTTCAGGGTGGGCCTCATACTTTGGTTATGGTTTCCTCCGGCTGATGTGTCTGATCTTCATCCTCTTCATCCACACTTAGGTCCAGCCTCAGGTTGTCCAGAGTCTGACGGATGGTCAGAGTCTCCTTCCGTCTGTTCATTAAAAAGACGCACATGAGTTTTAGATTGTTGTTGTAAGAGTAATGGAACAGTGTGTTTTTAGCGTGTGTTTGTACTTTGTCTGCAGATGTTGTTCCAGCAGCTGCCTCTGCAGCCGGGCGTTGGTCTCCCTCTCCTCAGCCAGCTCCCTCTGTGAGTGGCGGGACTGTGCCTCCTTCCTGCTGGACTCCTCCTCTGCCTCGTTCAGCTGGCGCTTCAGGGATCGAATCCTCTGGGTCATCTAGGGTCGATCACAGAGCAGCACTTAGAGCCAACACACTTCATCTCAACATTGGCTGTGTGTGTGTGTGTGTGTGCCTCACCAAGTCCTTTTGCTCATTAGCTATTCTGTGTTCCTCTTCCATCTGATCATTAATCTCGTTGATTCTCCTCTCCAGTTTGGTGATGGTGTTATTCAGAATCGCCTTGTTCCTACACGACAACACAACTTATCAGCCACCATCTCCAAGTGTCACGGTTACGTTGGGATCCATGGTCAAACTATATCCGTCATCAAGGATTCAACTTAAAATATTCTCTTTCCCTCATCAGTGAGAGGATCACACGCTGGACATATTTTTATTCAGCGTCCAGAATTGTGTAACTGACCTCTCCTCCAGCCTCAGTGTGTTCTCCAGCTCTTTGACCCTGGTCTCTGCCCGGGAGATGACGTCCTCCTGAACTCTGGAGTTATGGAGATCCTCCACTTCCAGACGCAGCTCACGGAGCTGCAGGTAGCGGGAGAGAGAGACAGAGCGATTGGGAGAGAGAGGAGAGGGAGAAAGAGAGAGGGAGGGGGAGGGAAAATGAGAGGGAAGAGAGGGGGGGAGAGGGAGAGAAAGAAAGGACAGGGAGAGAGAGAGGGAGGGAGAGAGGGGGAGAGAGAAAGAGAAAGGAGATGGAGGAGAGAGGGAGAGATCTTTTGGGGCCTTGTTTTCTCTACACTCCACACAAGGCTGTCTAAAGACAGATTATGTCCTCCTACAGATCTACTCTTTCTTCCAGATCTTAAAGCCTTAAGTCAGAAGCTGTAGTTTGGGATCTAAAATATGAGTTAAATGCTACGTACTTGTCTCTCCAAGGTGGCCTTTTCAATCTCCAGATGGTCGTTCTGATCTTTCTCCTGGATCAGCTTCATCTGCAGCTGCTCAGTCTAACAATGGAAACAGAAACGTGCCGTTACGTCTGAGGGAGACACTTCTCTTGCACACAGAAGATGTTGGAATCAGCTGGTTTGGGGAGCCTGTGATCAACCTGCTCAATGGCTCTCTTGTGTTTGGCTGCCCATCTCTGCTCGCTGTCGTGCAGCTCCTCCAGATCACTCTCCATGTCGAGCATCTTCTCCTGAGAGAGAAAAAAGGACCTTTTGTTCAGACTAATTTCACACATCACCATGACGACTTCCTATCTTGTCAGTGGGGCACTTTCAGGTGATTGTTCAGAATATGGAACCGATTCGGAATCCTCCCGAACAAAAAGAAACTGGATGAATAGTTCCGGATTATGGAGGGAAGAGACTTACTGCTAAAGGGGATCAGCATAATTAATTCCTCATTAACCCTAAACCCTGATGGCTGATGATCAAGTCACATTCTCTAACATGCTGTGGACACGGTTTTGTCTCCCGCTGGGAATTGGCAGAACTCCCTCGAGGGATCAAACATTCAGCCCAAAAGATTTCAAAATTGACTCATTTCCTCTTGTTGAGCTCAAATCTCTCAGATTTTATTTGGGTGGAATTTTCAAAGCTATTCCCTGAAATTACTCACTAAACTTCATTCATAACTCAAACATCTACATTTCCCAGCTGTGTATGGGAATTTAAAAAAAGAATTTTGCTGGATTTGTGTATTGTTTGGCATAAATGCATAAAAGCAGCAAAGCTGGTGAGTTCAGGCATCAACGTTGATTCACAAGCTGCACATTTCCAATATTTGGAAGGTGGAAAGTTCAACCAGTGGAGTAAAGCCTCACCTGGGTCACCTTGACCTGTTTGGCCAGCTCATCCTTGGCCTGGTTGGTTGTGTGCAGCTCCATTTTCAGGTCTTCTACCATCCTCTCTGCCTGCTTGCACTGCAGCTGAATCCTCTCCCTCAGCTGGATCTCCTCCTCCAGAATTTGCTCCTTATCGATCAGTTTACCAGAAACCTGTAAACACAGCCTGAATGTGTCTCCATGTCCTTCTGAATAGCCCATGAAGCTTTGATTGGGAGGTTGTTGGGCGTGACACTGGGCGATAAAGGCAACTATTGATGATATTGTAGGACCAGTACCTCCCCCTGAAGCCTGCTGATGAGTGACTGCTGTCTCTGGAGCTCCTGCTCCTTCTCCAGCAGAGACTCCTCCATCTCCTCCAGCCTCAGCTCACTGTCCTCACGCAGCTTCTGCTGCAGACTCAGCTCAGCCTGAGCCTGAGAGGACACCTGCAGGGCCTCGGCCAACTGGGAACACAAGAACAGCTATTACCAAAGAGTCTTTGAGCTGTTAGCTCCACATCTGGTCCATCTGGACCCGGATCCAGTAGATTATTTCAGGTGTTCGGTAAGAACGCAACAGTTGATGACAGAGGAACTTTAGAGAGGAACTTCATGATTTAATGTTGCTTTGTCAGCTTTACTCTGGCTCTCTTTAAGAAGGTCTGACTCCCATAACATCTACCTCGGTCTCCAGCTTAAGGATGGTGCTTTGGAGCTCCGAGCTCTTCTTCTCTTTGGTCTCTTTATCAATCTGCAGCTCCTCCAGCTGTCTCTCCGCCAACCACAACTTCTCTGACAGCGTCTGGGCGTATTGTGCCTGCTTGTCCAAGCTCTCCTGAGAAGAAGCAGGAGCGCACAAGTGTCACACACTGTTTTCTTTGGTTTTGTTCGTTGCTGCCTGAGCTCCGTTGTGAGCACTCATGTTTGGACTGAAAGTATCCAGCCACACGTTGGTACCTCAGCGTCCTGGATCTTGTTGTTGAGGGACTGCTGGAGATAATTGAAGGCGTATTCCTGATTGTTGGCCTCCACCATCACATTCCGCGCCTCTTTTACCTCAATCTGCAAAATTAAATCAACAAAACAGCAGTGATCTTTTTAATCATCCATCCATCCATCCATATCCATCCATCCATCCATCCATCCATCAATATCAATATCTGTACATCCATCCACCCATCCATATCCATCCATCCATCCATCCATCCATCCATCCATCCATCCATCCATCCATCCATCCATCCATCCATCCATCCATCCTTCCACCCATCTGCTCGCACCTCCATTGCTCGGAATTTGTCTCCCATGCTCTGGTTTGCTCTCTCCATCTCGATCATCTGCTCTCTCATCCTCCTCATCTCATTGGTCATCTGGGTGTTGGTGCGCAGGAGGTCCTCGTTGTTCACCAGCAGGCTGCGCATCTCCAGCCTTCGCCAGCACAACACAGTCGAAACAAAGAGCAAGCACTTTAAAATCAAGCCATTTCTGTTGGTTTTTGGGTGTATGCTGTATGTGTCTGTTCTTCTCCTCTTTCTGTCCTCCCTCCTCCTCTTTCTCCACCTTTCCTCCTTCTCCTTTACCCAGCCAACCATCAGCAGGAGTAGCCTGCTCAAGGTTTCTTCCTGTTAAAAGGGAGTTTGTGCTGAACACTGCTGACAGATCTGGACTGTAACAGAGGCTTTATAAATAAAGCTGAACTGAATATTGTGGGTTGTCTGGAACACATATACATGTAGAGAGATAAGTAACTTTCTGTATATCAAAAAATGGTACAAAACTATTTCTCATTTAAAATGTCTGACTTGGGCTCTGATTCAGAGAGATTTGTAAAAAAAATAATAAAAATCTGAATTTATTTCAAAACCTCTAAGGAAAAATTCAGATTTAAAGGATTTGAACCTTTAAATCCAAAGAATAATCCGAGAGAAGCTTAATTTAGTAAAAACAAAAGATAATAACATGTCTCATCTCCATAGAAAGACAATTTTACACTAAAGGCTAAAATGAAAACATCAAGTAAACCAACAATACATCTCACCTGATCTGGTTCCTTTCCTTTTCCATCTCTACACTCTCAGCTTCCAGAAACTGGTTACGCTGTAAACACACACACACACACACACACACACACACACACACACACACACACACACACACACACACATCAATATCATCAACATCATATTCTACCTCTTCATGGGTTTGGATTCAAGAATCCATTGTTGCATATGACACCAGTGGGTTCTCACTGCGTCTACATGCCCCACGATTTCGTGTTGCGGCTGTACCTTCTGACACACGTCCAGCTGCTTCGTCAACTCCTCGATGTAGTCTTTTTTATTCAGGCCCCCCAGAGTAGCAGAGCGCATGCTGTAGTGAGTATTCAACGTTGGTGGCATCTAAAGACACACATCTTAGTCAGAATATGTGTGTGTTTGTGTGTGTGTGTGTGTGTGTGTGGGGGGGGGGGGTTCTGTATTGAGAGAGAATCAGTGATCTTACGGGGTTGTTGAGCTCAGCTCTCCTCCTCAGCATAGACTCATAAGTAGAGAATCGGGTGCGGGATGCTGCCATGGTGGGAACCGGGACACCTACTGGACTGGTGCTGCGGGTGAACAGGTTGACCTCTGAGGTGGCAGGTGACATCCCGCTCTGGAGCTGTCAGTAGGATGGGGGACAGTTGAATTTAGTGTATTTCCGTGATACAGTGTGAGGGTGGGGACAGAAGTAGAAAAGCGAAAGACTGAAATAGCATTTGGAGCTAATTACCAACCCTGTACTCGGACATTCTGTGGATCGGGTTGTAGTCAAGGGAGGCGTTGGCGCTATAGGGGCTGTTGAAGACCCGGGGGAAGCTGTCACCAACACCCACCTGTAAACACACATTAAACACACCTAATCAATAAAAAGACAGATGAAGGCTGAGAGTAGTTAAATATCTAAAGAAACACAAGAAAACATCAACAATGGGCTTGCTCAAATTGAAAAAGAAAGGATTCAACAGCTTTAATTGTGATGAATAATCACCATTTCTTGAAATGTGTGGGGACATTGTGCACTATTAGTGATGTAGATGTAAATTTGTGTGTTTTATTTAGAGTTTCTCTGCAATATCTATGGCAAATATTAAACATAAATATTATCTTAGCATTCTTAAACTGATTTTGGTTTGTAAATCAAAGGATGAGCTGAGAAACTGTGGTTCCACGATCAACATCTGGACCCTGAGAGCCCGTCTGTCTGCACTTTGAGCAGAAGATGGCGCTGTCCAGTAACTGTAAAGGACAATCAACACAAAGGCTGCAAAACTGGCTGTGTCTTTGAAATGATATTTAAAAAAACTGTAATTTACACAGTTCATTGGTGGAAACTGAGCCTGTTCAGTTTTTCAAGAAGGTGAACTTGAAAAACTAAACAGGATTGAAGATGAAAGAATGTTAGTGGAATAACAGACAGCTACTAACATAGAGTACAGATAGATGACAACACTTTGATGTTCTCTTCAGTAATAACAGTTGAAGACCACGTTTGTATTCATTTATGTGTAAGCAGGCCTACACTTTTAGAGCGCTAACATTGCTTTAATCTGCAATTATTTAAAAAAAAAAGAGTTCACTTTTAACATCATTTCCGGACATAAGCGTCTGCTCTTGTCCAGAAGATGGCGCTGTTTAATAACTGCTCCTGTGTGCAGGAACACCAATCATGTGCGTGTCCACAGTTAACCTTACACACCCTGTCAGAATTTGCATCCAAGTCCCGTGAAGCCAGAGACTCCAGGGACCCCCGGTAATGGTTAAGACCCACCCGGGTGGTCTCCCATCGGGCCAGCTTGGGGCCATTCTCCCTAAGTGACTCTCCGCCTCCTGGGCCATCTGCATCCTTCCCACTCTCCCCATTGGTCTTGATGTCATTGCCGAGGAACAGCTGATATTTCGGGTTCTGGCTGGTGGACACAATGCGGGGCGTGGAGGGCTCCTCCTCTGAAAGACTGTCAGGCTGCTTGTTCAAATCCATTTCAGACTCCTGGAAGAAAGCAGAGGAGGGAAACGACTCATGTTAAACATCCTTCATGAAATTTTAAAACACCTTTTGTAAAGAAAACAATGCACTAAAGCTTGAGTCAGACCTAAGAGGCAAAGGGTTACAATTAAATGAGCAATTCAGCAATTATTCATTTTTTTCTGTGTTCTGACTCAATCAGACTTGGCTTCATTGACAAGTTGGAAAATCACCATAATGTTTCTGTTGACTAAAAAAGAAAGTAATAATCTAAGTCAGGGATCACCAATCAGACCTTTAATATGACAGGAGGAGCACAGGGGCCCAAACAATCCCTACAGGTACAATTGAAACAGATCTGAGTAGAGTTTGAAGATGTGCAGGTTCATTCAATGGTGCTCAAGAGTAAATTTGCAGAGGAAAGAAACAGCTGAGCAGGGTTGTACTGGGATGATTGAGGAAGAAGTCCTGAGGATTTGGGCTCCATTTTGAGTGTCGGTCCTGATTGAGACCGGTGTGAAAATCATGCATCGCTATAAAAAAATGACTGCAGTGCCGTGATGGGGAGCAGAGATTGTTTCATGCAAGGACGTGGTGCCGGTGGCTCAGGCTTCTTTGCTTTATGCTTACCGATCCCATGCCAGAGTCAGCCACCGAGTCACTACCAGAGTCACTGGTTTGGGTCATGTGGGCTGCTTTTGAATCAGTCTGGTCAGAGTTCTGCTCAGCCTGAGTGGCTTTAGTTGTTTTCTCAGCTGGCTCAGTCTTCTTTGAACTGGTGTCCTGAAGTGTAGTGATGGTGGGACTGGGAAGAAGACTCTTGATTTCTTTCAGTTTCAGACTCTCAACTTCATCAAGAACTGGACTCTGGACTGGCTTGGTGCTGCTGAGTGCGGAAGAACCTGTTTCCTGTCCTGGAAAATCCAGAACCTCAATAGAAGCAGACTTCTGCAGCCTTCCTCTTCTGGAGAAACTTAAAGATCCCATGTAAAACTTCTGATCCACACTAGAGAATCTGCTGATTAAGTCTTTGATGCTACCAGCCCGGTGCAGGCTTGGACCACGAGGAAGTCCTACAGGAGGCTTCTTCTGCTCCGATCTCCAGGTCTGGCTGCTGGTCTGATTGGAATGATTGGATGCAGTCTGGGAGGGAGAGGGCTCAGGTGGGTGCTGAAAGATGGGAACACATTATCAAAGCCCCAAAATAATGTTAAAAGGATTCTGAGATGTTATAGAGGTGGGAATCATGGAAGACCAAAACCTTTTAATCACAGGTGATGCAGCAAATCAATGATCACATTGTGGTTGTGTCTTCTGGGATGTCTTTTCAAATTTAGTACGTGTTGGTAATAATCTGCTACTCCATTTATATGTTTAGGTCTGACACACCCCAATATTTCATTCATGAATCTTATCAGCATTTTGGCAGGATTACATGCAGCTACAGAAGCCTACAATTAGCCACCAATGGCTAACAGTAACAACAAATAGAGTATTAGATATTTAACACGGTCTTAGAGCAGAGAACTCTGAACAAATATGCCATTAAATGATTCCTCTGATTTGAAGTGATTGTTTTAAAGCAGCACGGCAGTAGTGAGTCTCCATCTGCCTCCTGCCCTTAAAGTGTGGAGATGTTGTTGACAGTTGAAGTGAACAGATAAGGACACGTAGCCTGTGTGTGTGCGTGTGTGGATGTGTGTGCGTGTGTGTGTGTCTATCCTGACATAAATCTCTCTTGAGAAAGTGCAACATCTGCCCGCTCGTCTGAAAAATCATCATCCAACCCCCGCATACACATGCGCGTACACACACACATGCGCGTACACGCACACACACTGAGATCCTCCAAAATCCAAAAACTCATTCACATGAAATGGCAGCATTTTATGCCAGAAACCCACTTGTTTAAATCCAACTTTAATTACAATCATAAGCAGAATTCCGGTGCCACTTAGAGAAATGAAGTGGCGACTGTCCAGGGGTTTAAATTTTGAGACTCCAGGGTGCAAAGTAGCGAGTGGCCTTAATCCACGGACTCGCCTGGCCACTTCCCCAGAGAACAGTGAAACCAGCCTGGGCTGGGAGTGTCGCTCTGAGGCCTGGGAGCACTGGGAGGGAGAGTGAGTGTCTGGGGTTTAGGATCGCTGCTAATCACTGCGGTATTAAA
This sequence comes from Takifugu rubripes, assembly GCF_901000725.2. Classification (NCBI taxonomy): domain Eukaryota; kingdom Metazoa; phylum Chordata; class Actinopteri; order Tetraodontiformes; family Tetraodontidae; genus Takifugu; species Takifugu rubripes. Next base: position 586,520 of record NC_042290.1, read on the forward strand.
ATGTTTACAGGCTGTGGTGGGATTAGCACTGAGTGGATCATTTTAATGTTATTATTTTTGCCTTGCGAGCTCAGCTTGAACCCTGAGCACTGAAATGGGTTTGTTATACCTTTTACCTCGTTAAATTATTAGTTCCTCACATTCAGGTCAACTTCTCGTATAGGGGTTCTTGGAAAAGCCTGGTCACAGGAATTCTGCTGCTGTAATATATTTATATTGAATAATCTGGTATATGATGATTAGGAAGGAGCCACATGTGTCGCTGCTCATTGGTGGTTGCACCAGTACTCCTCCAGGGGGATCCTCTCTCTGTGGGTTTGAGGAGCATCGCCTCAGCACAACAAGGCAGAAAAACGCAAAGAAGTGAGAGGAACTATCTGGTTTCTGTGAGGAGGAAGAGGCAGAGCATGGCCAGAACCCCTAAGTATGATCACTGGTAGATTAATGAAGGACAGCTTTTCAAGATGCCCTCATGATGTCACATGTCATTGTCTGAAGTCTGGGAAGAGTCTCTTGATGTTTGGGAGAAGAAAGAACATCGATTCATCAGGAAAAGCCAAACAGAGCTGCTTTCAGGAAAACCAGGTTCTTATTTTCCAAATTCCTACACAAACACACACAACGTCTATTCCCTGTGGCTACACTACAGTACAGACATATGGCGTAGAGCTGTACTCACTATGACCCAGATACGTGACAGCAGTGCATCCTGGGAAATAGCCTGAATGACACAATGGTGTTTCAGTGTGCTCACGGGGTTCCCTTAGGGTGCCAGACAAGACAAGAACAACACACATCTTGTGTTGTGATGAACTGATTACTCCCCCATTAAACGCTTAATAAAAATGTGTTTGAAATGTATTTAATTTAATTTATTTACTTGATCTGGACAAAAGAAACAAACAAAAGTAAATCCAGAGAAGTGAAAGAAATGACTTTCACACATAGTAAATGTGGATTAACAACACTTCTGGGCCTCCCCCAAATCTTATGATTTTTTCTTTTTAAAAACACCATTCGATGTAGAGGCTGCTGCAAATGGTTGTATAAGGATTTTGGCCGTATTTACTCGGCAGACTGTAGAAAACAACAGAACTTTTAAAGTTAGAAACAACGGATTTGACCAACTGTCACTTGCCTCATCCTTTAGAGCCAAAACAGTCACAAACATTTCATTATTTCTCTGTTTGTTAACATTAAAACTACTGTACATCTTTGATTTTGCTATTTATCAGTTTAGACAGTTAAGAAAATGTGAGAGTTCAGAAATAAATCCAGGGGCTTGTTGGTGGTAGTTTGCTCTGAGGCCACTTTTCCACTATTATTTATGTGAGACTCCAACTGAAATACTTTTATAAGACCTCTTATGAAGGTCTATTTCTTGGAGTCCGTTGAAGGATTTCTAGAAATTCTTTGCAGAACTTGGGATGTTTGAAAAGTAAGGTCAAACACAAAGCTATTTATTCAATATACGTAAATCTTTTTCATCTAATCAAAATGAAGAGAGATTCTCTGAAATCCTGCTCATTTTCTGAGAGAAGAACTGTAAATAATCAGACAGGAAGGTTACTGAGCCTCGCAGCGCCACCTGCCTGGATTAGCAGCTTTCACAAGCCTGAGGCCACAGGCCTCCTATCAGAACAACAGAGGGTGTCAAGGGAGGAGCGCTGATATTCATTTCTATCACTTGACTCCTCAAAAATAAAGCTGTAAACTGATGTTACTTTAATTGAAGCGAGCAACAATGAGCCACTACAGTATTGATTTGAAGAAAAAATGAGTTACCAGCACCTCTGCGTATCCCAGTAGTAATAACATGTTAATAATGTTAAACACACAGTTTGACGTTGTTGTTGTCTGGGAAGAAAAACGTAGAATCTCCTTTCACTGCAAACCTGCAGTATTTCTCTTTTCATCACATCCTCCATCAGTGCTGCGATCCTAGTGTCTTGTGTGCAGCGTTTTGGCAGCCAGCCTGTCTGCTGCTTGTGTTTAATTTTCAGCAGCTAAACTGGGACAACACCCTGACAGGTTTCCTCTTATAATAAGACTCCAAACCAGGCTCCTTCCCTCACTGTTCCCTGTCACAGCCGTGTCAACCTATCAGGAGCAGTTTTTCTTTTTTGGATTTGGAAAAGATGCTAAAATGCACGTGTGTGCATGTGCGTATGCGTGTGTGTGTGTGCATATGCGTGTGTGTGTGTGTGTGTCTGTGTGTGAGACAGACAGAGCCAGATGAGCAGGCAGATGTTTCCTCTGTCTCCACTCTGACTGTCTGAGAAAGACTGACAACAGCTGGACCAATGCCAGAAAAATACACACAAGCAAACACACACACACACACACACACATCCAACATTGTGCTTCCGTCTTGGTGAGGACTTGAACAGACATCATTTCCCCAGCTCCTTACCCTAACCCTAACCATCACAAGTGACCCTAAACCCAATTCAAACCTCAGCCATGAAACCAGGAATTAACCCTCCAACAGTCCTTTGAAGTTGTGGGGACCAGACAAAATGTCCTCACTTCTCATAAATATCCTTTTCTCCTCTAGAATAGTGATTTTGGTATGTGGCAAGTACAACACACCCACACACGCGCGCGCGAGCCCACGGGGACTTTTATTGGGCCAATACAAATATAAACATTTTAGCAAATCTTGCTTTGTTTTTTCGCAACTTTTTCCATTTGGAGCAGCCCCCCCTTGCCGCCCAGCGTCCGGCCAGATGGTTCCTCGCCACATCACTTCCTTGTTTGTGACTGTAATGAAGCTTGGATGTGTGCAGCTGATAAAGATGCATCTTTATTGAGTGCGGATCCATTCCCAGTAGTGCTATGTGAAATGGGAGGGATAAAATGAGCACACACACGTACACACACACACACACACACACACACACACACACACACACACACACACACACACACACTCACAGATCTAGATCAGTGAGGCAGAGGTAGGTGAGAAGGTGTTAGACCTTCTCTCCTCTCCTTCTATAGCTTCATTTTTGGCAGCTCCAATGTTTCTATCCCAACAGCAGAACTGCAGTAGTTCACCTCAGAGCTGTTTGGTTCTTATTTGTCTTTGCTTGGACACCAATGACCCTTCTCTTTCATCTTTAACTCATGAATCACCCAATGATCCGTGCAAGTAATTAGGAAAAAGCTTGAAATGGGCTGAAGCCAGGTGAATCAAATGAGGATGGTTTATACCAGGCCAGCACAGAAGCTGTGAGAGTGAAGCCAGACTGTACCATGTTGTCCATGTTGCTTCCTTGTTCAGCCTCAGTCTTTTCTTGCATGCTGCAGCCAGTCGGTCTACAGGGCTCCTCTTGGTCCCACCTGAAGAAGGAATTCAACTGATTTGAATACAATGTCATTACAAAGGTGCCGGTCCTCTCAGTACCTATTGGAACCATGGGTTTAAAGCAGGTGATCAGATGTTCTGAGGTCCATGCTGGTACCTGTGAGGTGCTGTGAGGATCCTCTGGGTGAAACAGGTCAGCCTCTGCGTCTCCTCCTGGTACCTTTGCAGGTCTTGACTCAGTAGGCTATAGAGGCTGCTAAGAGCCTCCTGCTGAAACACAAGCCTCTCTGACTGAAGCAAACGCTCGCCGATGGACGCCTGAAGCTGGCGACAGGAGCACAGCTGAATCTGCAGAGGAGGCAACAAAGATGCTGATGTTCACTAGGTGCTTCCACTTTTGACATAGACAGTAAACTCAAAGGTTTCTTAACCAAAAAAAATCCTATTTGTATTGAGTTTTATTAGCTGGAACATTAACTTTTGCCAAACTTATTTATGTTTGACGTTAACGAATGTTGGAGATTTAGCCATCTGTGTTGCATTTAACATAACTCACAGCAGATTCCTGAAGGCTCCGGGGTGTCTTCAGTTCTTCTTCTCTTTGTTTCTTCTTCTGCTGAAGGTCAACCAGATCAGTCCTCAGCTGCTGCCGTTGACCTTCAATCTGCAGAAGTCTGGAGAGACATAAAAATCCATTTTAAAGAAGCTCCTGAACTCACCACTTACACACAGTCATATAGAGAAAAAATAAGTGAACAATCGATAAAAGATGAAATGAACTTTTGAGGAACAGAACCATACAACATAAATCTATATTACTGTGTAATGTGTGGTCAGTGCTGATTTCTGGATTTTTTTCTGTACAGAGAATTAATCTCACTAAAGAAAATCTGACAACTTCATTTTTAATTGCTGCTGTATATTTGTAATAGTCAGAAAATCTTCAAATAATCAAAGAGTGCCATGCAGTAAAAAGAAAATTCTTATTTCTTTCCTTCCATTACTGAGTCATTCTTACTTAACAGTGAGCCATTCACGTGTGTGTGTGTTTATGTTAAGGTGCTTTAGAGTTTATGTTAAGGTGCTTTAAACAGAAGGTTTGAAAACACAGAAAATGTGTGAGAAAGTCAAGCCGATGCTACACACTGTTTGACTTTAAACTCTAAATGTTGCTTGTGTTTCTCCATCTTCTGTGAACCGCCTCCTGATCGGTGTGTGTTCAGAGGACCAGGACAGACCTGTTCTGTGTTTGCTGTGTAGCGGCACATTTGCCTGTGACAACAAGGAGGGCTGAATAAAACCTCTTTCACTTTGTTTGGGCTTCCTGTCAACCTTTCAACCCCCCCAGATGTCCAAAGCTGGTCTTTGGCTTTGGACCCCCTTCCATCGGAGGAAATAAACTAACATAAAGTCTCATGTTAAAACTGTTTAAAACAACACTACTTTTAAAAACATGGTCATGTTTTCATAGCTACGTAGCGCAAACAGCTAATCCAGGTTTTACATCTCCTGACATGTTCAAACATCAACGATGCCATACTGGGTGGTTCAACCAGCTATTTAAAAACCAGTATGCAGTAGTGCTTCTGGTCCAGAAGTGAACAGAGTAACACAAACAACAGTAAGTGAGTGGAAGTTAAAGCTGTTGAAGTGCTCTCCTGCAGGTCAAGCAGCTAACAAACAGCTCCATGTGAACTCAGAGCAAATATAAGAGCAGAGGCACTGTTAATTAAATGCTGTGTTATGCAGTTAGTGATAATAGCAGTAAGTTGGTTTGCCAGAGAACTACCAAACTCAGCTGCTCTGGTTTGATTTTGTTAAAAAATCAACTGTGTGGTAGCAGCCATTGTCGGACACCTGCAGCTCTGCAAAGCCAACAACACAACAGTTCTAATAGAGCTAATGGAGGTGAAACTGTATCACCATGAATTTTTTTTAATATATATATATATAATTAAAGCAAAATAACTCTTCCTAGTAACGCTGGCAGTAGCGAGAGTGACCATCTGACCACTAGGGAGCAGTAATCCACTTTCACGGCATTGATGTTGGAGCAGCGCTGAAAAGAAGAGAAGTGCTTTCAGAAAGAGGAGGAGGCCATCTGAGCAGTCTTTGATAAACTCACCCAACAAGTGACATGGACGAGCACGGAAGACGAATGAGGGAAGCGAGAACACAAAGGCTCTTTGCTAATATATTAGCATTCTGCTCAGGAGGCCTGCTGACCTCACCGCCACCATACTTGGGTCAAATTTATAGGTACTGATGGAAAACAACACACTTTATATAATCAGTGATGGTGCTTTCTTCTTCTGAGTGATTTACTTCCCAGAATGTTACTATAACCTTCTACCAGAGGGCTGACACCAGTGCAGTGTTTTCATTTTATATAAAATACAGCTGCAATTTTTAAAATGAACTGAAAATGTAATTCATTCTTTTTTGCTTACTTTCTCTGTTCAGTTTGATCATTTCAGAGTCTGACACACAGCACAGATATCTAAGCTCAGTCTGCAGCAAAGCGCCTGAACTTGGGAAGAATTCAAGAGTTTCAAGCTTCATTAAAAAAATGAGTCCTGTCAATCAAGGTTATCTTGGCCAATCAAACGGCTTCATTAGAACACAGCGCGGCGCGACAGCTGACGGAGAACATCATCGTCTGGTATGCAGGCAGTAATGAAAATCTGTGTGTTTATGTGTTTACAACTGACAATCTCTCACCTATACACACACACACACACACACCTACACACAGAGCCAGCTGTCGGTGTATTCTGATTAGCTGCTTGCATAGAGAAAAGCGTGAATAGGGCTCCTTAATTGCTTGAATGTATGCGACAAACGCATTTCACTCCATAATTGCAGGTGAAAAATGTGTGGGTGTTATTTATTTATTCTTTGACAATCATCCCGCCGTGTGCAGCCTGTCACATGCAGTCTCCACGGTGTCGAGGTCACAGGCGATGTATGAGCGCTACATATTTCTGCAGAGGACCTATTCACTTGACTGAAACATCACCTGGAAAGGCTGAATCTACACACACTGTTTTCATGACTGAAAGTATGCTTACATTCCAAAACAGCAAAGAAAATTAAAATACAATTGCTAAGCTCAGCTATGAGAAAGTAAATCATCAATTGTGATTGTGTCACTAGTTGTAATTTCTGCCCTCCTTTCTCCAAACAAGACATTTTATAACTGAAGGGGAACAAGGTCTAAATTTGTCAGAATAAAAGATGAAGTTCTGCTGCAGCTTGATATTGTCGGCACCGAGTCTTAAACAGTTAAAGAATGTGGTGGATAATCATGGTTTTAACAAACTAGACATGGCGAAAACACACACACACACACACACATTTTGTGAGTAAGTGCTTTTATAGACAAAATACATCCCCCAGCTCCTTACTCAGCTCCTGACCCTAAACCAAATTCAAATCTCAACCTTAAAACCAAGTCTTAACCCACCAAAAATCCTATTCAATATGTAGCAAACACACACACACACACACACACACACACACACACACACACACACACACACACACACACACAGATGAGGTTTGGTACCAAAGAACAATACAGCCACTTCATTATCAGAAGCAACTGATGGGATTCTGTTCTGTTTTGGTGTCAAAAGGAAAATGCACGATTAGAAGAGTCGAGAACATCCGGAGCCAAGATGCATGAGCTGCTGGTCAGGGTGGAAGTTGCCTCTAAAAGAATCCCAGTGTCTGGCTGCCTTGGCAGCAGTCAGGTCCAGTTCTGACTTTATCACGTAATCCTGCTTTCAAGCTAAAAGCATCTGTTGCAAACTGCCAGCAGGGCTTTCCTCTAACATGGAAAAGGGCAAAAGTGAAAAGGGCCAGGAAGCCTCTCATGGTGCCTTTGATACGAGTTGTGACAGGAGCCTGTTGGTCGTGGCCAGGATACTGTTACCGTGACTGTGGGAAGATTTCCTGGAACCTCATCAGGATAATCATGCATGCAGGTGAGTGACTCGTCTGCTGGCGCACCCTGAATCCCAAGATGTGTTTTAGCTTGTCTTGTTTGACAGAAGTGAGACCAGTCGAAGTGCCGTTCTGCCAGATCACTCAGAGCCGGAGTACAGAGAGTACAGGCGAGCAGGGTGAGGCGGCAACCACCTACAACCATCTGAACGTTTACTGTCAGCAGCACGCAAGCGGGAACACAATCTGAAGATCGGCAGGAATGATCACAGTCTCACGCTGCATGTGAAAAGTGTTCAACAGGACTTCTTCTGTGGTTGTCTTTTAGCACTGATTCAAGGGTTTAAACTGGAAAACTCCCAGTCAAACTGCAAAAATGGCAACTTAATGGCCAAAAAGGGAAGAATCGGACTCATATCGGGATAAAAATGTACTGTCAAGCCAATGTTTTTTCATGTGTTTTGACATATTTCTGGTGAAAAGAAATGAAAACTAAAACAGTGAAGGAAAACCATCATGACAAGATTCATCTGGACCACTGTCTTTAGTTCTGAGTTGCTCTCAGGACGTTTGTGGTGGAAAAGTCTTTAATGACTATAGCTTGTAATAAAAATTAACTGGATAATATCACAGGCAAATTATCATATTTAGAAGGTTGTCTAATTATTAGGTGAATATCTTAGTTGTGCTGCTATATGAACCTGGTCCTGCTCAAGGTTTCTTCCTGTTAAAGGGGAGTTTTTCCTGCCACTGTTGCTTGTTGGGGGTCAGGCCCTGGGATTCTGGAAAGCAGTTAGAAACAATTTTGATTCTAGCAGATGCTATATAAATAAATACTGCTTTGATTTGATTAATTAAATTGAAATATGATGTGATATTTAAACATGGTGTTGTGCAGCTTTTTTTGCATGGAATTATTGTACGTTGGATTTTTGTTTGTTACAGCTTATTTCAGATGTCGTGAAAATCCTCACGGCTCTTTTTTCTACGTTTTATCCTGTGAAAAATAAGATCTGAGCTGTGTCAACGTGAACCTTTTTAAGTGATTGAAATATAGACTGGAATTATAGTAATATTAAATTAAACCTAGAGAGGGAAAAACGCGCCCTATTATACACTGTTAAAGTGATGAATACACAAGTGTTGCATTTGTTCACACTTTACAGCCAATCCGAACAAATTCAGCTCAGTGTAATATCTCATTTTTTTCCATACAATATATATAGGAATGGAAATTATTCTTGTGCATTTAACATCCTTTTAAAATCAAAGAGCAAAACACACACACAGACCGAATTGTGTTGTTTTCTCCAGCAGAGCAGAACCTTCTGCTGTTGTGAGATATAGTGAAACTCCCACATTTGTGTCTCAATGCTGTGACAAACCCCACAAACCAACACAGAGCCGCCTCCTACTCGCGTGTTCAAACACTCACACGGCAACGCCGCTATGGGAGCGGGAGATGACATCGAGTATCTCTACACTCTCAAGTATCTGCTTTCATAAAGTAGTTTGGATTTTCCCGGTTTCTGTAGCAACAGTCACAATATGGACTCAGATAAGTAGGAAATGTGTTCTGACCATCAAACTATCAACCGCGACATCTCGGAACAGAGACCGGAGGCCTCCGCCGCCACCAATGAGACGTGAAGGCTTCATCACTGACCCAGCTGAACTGACTCACTGTAATTGTATGTTGCTGAGCTCCTGCTCAGTCTGTCTGTGGAGCTGCTGGAGGTGAAAGGTCAACTGCTGACTCAGAACAGCAAAGCTCCACAGGCCTCCTCCCCCTGAGATGCCCTCAGTGTCCTGATCACAGACAGAGCAGCGCCCACACAAACACACACACACGCACACACACACAAACACACTTTACTGAAGGCAGAAAATATCCATCTGTCTGTCTGTCTGCCTGTCTGTCTAAAAGGCATAGTTAGCATTCCTTCCTTCCTTCCTTCCTGCCTTCCTTCCTTCCTTCCTTCCTTTGCCCTTCCTTGCTTCTTTTTCTTCCTTTCTGGCTTCTTTTGTTCCATCCATCCATCCATCCATCCATCTATCCATCCATCCATCCTTCCTTCCTTCCTTCCTGTCCTCCATTCCTTCCTTTATCTGGCCTTTCCATTCTTCCTCCCTTCCTTTTGCCTTAATTCCTTGCTGCCTCCCTCTCTTGTTTCCCTCCTTCCATCTTTCCTGATTTAATTTCATCCTACCGACCTCCTTTCTTCCTGTCCTCTATTCCTTCTTTTCTTCCTTCCTTTATCTGTTGTTTTCTTTCTTTCTTCCTCCCTTCCTTCTGCCTTAATCCCTTCCTCCCTCCCTCTCTTGCTTGCTTGCATCCTTCCTCCATCCTTTCCTTCTATCCTTCCTGACTTCATTTCATCCTACCTGGCTTCCTTCCTTCCTCCTGTCTTTCTGTCCTCTATCCCTTCTTTTCTTCCTTCCTTTATCTGCTCCTTCCTTTCTTCCGACCTTCCTTCCTTCGTTCTGTCCTGTGGCTAATATTTGGAGGTTTTGGCTCATCTGTGCCATTATTAGAAGATTTCATGTAAATCTGGTGATTACTCTTTGATCATTTGTGTCTGTTTGAGTGCAGGCTAGTTGTTTGAAACTGTAAATATGATTGCAAAGCTAATATTATTCCTGCTGTTCTGTTTCTCTTCTAAATTTCTATTCTCTCACATGACTAAACTGTTGCGCTGTGCATCACCTACATCAGGTTGACATATTTATTCAATGACTCCTCACTGAAACTGTAAATGACGTCGTTACGGCCGCATTGAGACGCGTTCACACATGCTGGCAGGTTCCTGCCTGAGATGTGTGAACACAAATATATTCACGCTGGCGCTGCATTTGATTCTTGCTCATTCCTGACTCAGGACAAGATTCAAGTATGAATGCAGCAGGAGAACCTCCTTCAGCCAGAGGTGAAGAAGATATGACGTGCATGTGCGCTCCACCTCTTGCTCAAACCGATCGGACTGTCTCCAACATCTGTGAACACATCTGATGGAGAGCCCCTCCTGCTGTTTGCTGCAAGTGTGAATAGACAGATGTGGAGAAACTCCTGATTTGATCCTCTGGAGATCCTCTGGAGAACACTTGTAAAAGGGGCTTATTTTGCCATTAACAGCTGGAGACTGACAGTCCATTGGTGCCATTTCCCACTAATTTATCCATCAAACACCTGACAGGACATGCAGGAGAAAGATGAAAAACAAGGAAAGGACAGATTTAGCGAGCAAATATACGAAGGAAAGGAAGGAAAGGAGATGAAACGGCGCCACATCCTATGGCAGGATTAACCTTAAAGTGTGTGTATTGCACACACCTGGATCAAGAATCCTCCTTTTGTCAGCACAATAACATCAAATCCTGCATCTCAGACATGATTTCATAGGTTTTCTCCCTCTGCTTTGTCCAACGATAAATTACTTTTTCATGACACTGTCAAGGGGTTTGGATGAGGTGTGAAATACGATACATAACACGTTTGTCTCTTATCACAGAGTAACAACATTATATAAAGGGTGAAAAGGGACATTTTCTAGCAGAACCACTGAAGGAGAAGCCAAACAATCACATAATGAGATGTGGAGTTGGCGACTAAGCCGCAGCCATTTTTAAAGCTGAAAAGGTGCCGCAGGTTTGGAGAGAGCAGCTGTGAGCTAACAGACAACAGTATGAGTGAATCATCTCACAGGCGGAAGTGTCCCATCTCTATCACCCCCGCCTCGGCCTTCCTGTGCCTCACTGGTCATGTGACTCACTGCAGCCAGCCGGCGCCGTTCTTCACATATGAGCGCACGCCGACTCACAGCGCAGAATACTAATATTACATTAATCATTCATTTGATGAAACATTGTGAGGGGGGCGACCGAAACAACAGGCGCAGAGTCACGTGGAAACAGAAATATTCTTTGTGAACACGTGGACGGTGAGTGAAAGGGGGGCAGAAAGAGAAGGAGAAATGTGGGTACTCCAAAGAGAAACACAGGAGATATGAATCAAATGATTGATTAAAAAAAAAAAACACATCTTTGCAGAGACTTTGAAAGCAGGAATGCAGTTGAGGCAGTGTTGAGCAATTAGACCTGTCCCATCTAGCAGATTCCCAAACATCACCAAATAAAGACACACCTGCACGGATTCTTATCAGCTCCGTTTTGACTGTTCAGGTTCTGTTAAGCTGCTTTTGTCTGTCAGAATGAAGAAGTCAACCTAACTGGATGATTAACTGTTGTACACTGTTGTTGTAACAAACCCCAGTGTGAGGACCCATTTGTGTGGACTGTGGATGTTCTGTCTGAGCCCGACGAGGAACCAAAGCTACGAGGATCCTGAGCGGAAGGGGTTGAATAATCAGATGAACAAGACGAAGGTCTTTTTATGAGGACACACCTTCTCTGTGAAGCTGCTTTGCAGGAGGCAGACGTTGGCTTCTATCAGCTGCTGGAGATGGTTGAGAGAGTCAGGAACCGCCCCCGTGTCTCTCTGGTACCCTGCAGACTACCACAGAGAGAGACAGGAAGGAGACAGACAGGAGAGACACAAAGATGAACGGTTGATGAATCCACAGACATCGTGTGCACTGTAATAATTCACTTTTTTATCTTCTAGCAATGGGTTTGAGCTTACGAGTTAAAGTTTGTCAAAAGAAGAACCTCTGATGAATGAACAGCCCCCTTTTACACTCAGCCCCACTCCTAGAAGACACCATCTTGAGAATATATTAAAATACCCAGAGATTCTAGACACAACAATCTTTTCTTTTTCAAAAACCTAAGTTGCTTTCAGATGTTAAGCCGTTAAAACACAAATATTTGATATTGCTTTAAAAGACAAGGATGATAAAGCTACAGATCAACTTTATGGAGATGGACGTTTCCCACCCACCCTGTTACGGCCCTGGCAGCTCAGATCCTTTCATCCTCATCCTCATACATACAGAAACCCTGCAGATGGACGACAGGCAATTATCTCCCATCTCCTCCAAGAGAGTGGACCTCTTCCCAGCGTGAGTGGGCCGGGGTCTGCCACACAGCCGAGCCGTGTTGTCTAACTTTAAATGCAATCAAAACCCATCTTTTGTTTTTTAATCTTCCTTACGGGTCACGAAGATGGAACAAGGGAAGAGATGCAACTCCAACACGTTGAAACGGGACCATATATGTCCAACATAAACTGGTGTCTTTGCGTAGAGGGTGACATTCGGTGCACCGCAGAAATCATCTTGTCTCATAAAAGAAACCGATGCTAAGGTGGGATGCTACGTCTCTCACTTTGTCACAGTTTAAGCCTTTAAATTTGGAGCGTTTACATCTCATGTTCCTTCATACAAATTGGTCATTAAAGGCTGCGTTTTCAGATGAATTACATCACAACAACAAGACGATCAAAGGACTCTAACGCTGATTTATGGGGATCCGTCTGAAGGGCTGTGAACGTGGTTAGAAACTTCCAGGGAATAAAACATAGAGCACAACACAAGCCAGTGATTGTCATGTTGCATTTCTGACCAACTTTAACCTTGTTGCATCGTCAGTCTCACTGTGGCTGCAGCAAAGACAAAAGTCTCAGCCTTCACACACCTCACAGCAGAGGGGAAGCTGAGCAGACATCCGCCAAATTAGCAGAATGAGCAGCAGCAGAAGGTCCGACGTTGACAACGCTGACTAACAGGCTACTTCAGTCCCAACACAGTAAATATACAAAACCAAACCTCATCTCAGTCGAATCTCACGCTGAGCCCTGAAATGATCTCTGAAATACTCACTGAAGCGCTCGGAGAGACGAAATGGTTCATGGTGAGAGATGGAAAGTTATTTTCTGACTGGGCTCAAGTCACTGCAGGAGGTTTGTGTGTGTTAGTGGGTGGGCTGGACCTCTGTTTGCATGGAGATGACCCTAACTACAACCCCTCTACTGACCGAGAGAGAGAGAGAGAGAGAGAATGTGAGTTTGTTAATGTCCAGCCTGGGTTGTCATGGTTTCTGTCCCAGGTTGGCCGGTTTTCTCAACTTCTCCTGCTGCCTGCCTGCCTGCTTGTGTGTGTGTGTGTGTGTGTGTGTGTGTGTGTGTGTGTGTGTGTGTGTGTGTGTGTGTGTGTGTGTGTGTGTGTGAAAGAAACAGAGTGAATTATACCTTGACTGATTGAATACATCAGACATCCACTCCAAGACTGATCAGGTGTATTCCCCCAATATTTTCCTTTACAAGTTTATGGATTGATCATTAATTACTGACCACTTGAATTGATTTCCAAGCTTTGTTATTGTGGTAAAAATGTCACAACCATGTATAATGGTGTAAAATGAACATTGTGACAGAGAGAACATCAATTGGTTCTCTCAGAGGTCAAAGATGTCAAATCAGTCTTTATTTATTTAGCATCTTATACAATCAAAATTGTTTCAAGGCACTTTCCAGGATCCCAGGGCCTAACCCCAGACAAGCAACGGTGGCAAGGAAAAACTCCCCTGATGTGGCTCAGCTTCTTCATCCTGGAATATCTGCAGTCTGCTTCCAATTCAAACTCAACCAACAATCAATTAGAAACTCCAAATTAAACCAGCAATCAATCAATACCTCCAATATTAATGCTTTCAAAAGGTCCCAACAGAAAACCCTCATTAATCATCAAAGAGAAGTGAAAACACAATAAAGTCAACAATATTGGTGCATCTGAGAACAACAGCCTCATAGGTCCTAATTCCAGACTGTGGGTGTGTGAGCCACTCCCAGGAGCGACACACCTCAGCAGGCATGAGGAGGGTTCATGTCTGCAGCTCCTACCAAGGTTAGCTTGTCTTTGGGCTAGTCATCACAACACACACACACACACACACACAGGCTCTCACGCACGCACACATTTATGTAACTTTACATTACAAGATAAAGGTTTCCTCTGCAGTTTGAAGCTGAGAGGAGTATAACGTGAGCGAGTCTAAAAGTTCAGCTTTTACTGACTTGAGCTAATTGAAGCAGATGTGACGTAGGTCCAACAGCGAGGAACCTTTATCATCATGAAATGAGCGACTAGGAAAGGAAACCAAAGACACTCGTTTTAATTGAATCAGACGTTTCATTGCAAGCAGCCGGTGGGCTCTTCCTGGATGTTCTGAGCTAGTTTCAAAATGTGTCCGACATCACCGTTCGGTACAAACGGGGACAGTTCTGTCTCGACCCGGCGCAGCGACTCTCAGTAGCGTCTAATCCGGTTCTGATGCAGAACCTCCCAGGTGGGACAAACGTTCGATGATGCGTTCGGATGACATGAGTCCAGCCTCAACACTTCACCTTTAGTTGTATTTTCTCTGTACCTGTTGTATCCCTTGTTATCAGGCATCCTTATTAACCCCCTTTATCATTCATATTGTCCGTACACACGAGCTCCAGCTCTTCCAATGTCATCTTTAGTTTATTTGATCATCCTGTGTCTCCTGTGTCTCCTATCCTGTGATAAATTCACCAGATTCCTGGAATAAATGAGCTACGTAAGTTTATAACAGCACCCTCACGGTAAGACCAGGTTGTTACTGAGCAGATAAATCAGTGTAGCATGAAGAGGGAAGTTTCCCAATGCTGTGGCAGGTTAGCATGTGTGTGGGTGCACTTTGAACTTTAAAGTGGGAGGGGAGAGTGGGAGACGCCCTGCAGGCGCCTTTATTGACCACAACTATTTCACCATGATGGAAACTGGTTTTACCTGTGTCTGTCTTTACCTGGACTATATAAACTTAGTGTGTACACATGTATCAGTGTTGCTGAAGCTTACAAACTAACCAGATTTAACCTCATTTGTGAGTTACTGTGTTTGTTAAAATGTGTACACTTGCCACGTTATTAAATGCTGGAAAATGTGATTTATGTTTAGGATTATTCTTTCTGACAAACAACTGTCTGGCATCCACCTGCGATGAAACCTGGCAGTGTTGTAAAAGTGTGTTAGTGAGTTTGTTGGATCATCAGGTTTTGCTTGGAATTCTAGTTTATGCCAAAGGTGCTGGGTGGGGCTGAGTTCACACACACACTGCATGACAGGAAGGTTCCCTCTACACTGGGATTAATGTCTTTTTTATGCTTATATAACTGGCTAAAGCTCCTGCTGAAAGGGAGACATCAATTAGTCCTAATAACGTAGTCAGAACAAAATTACGAGTCCTGTGGTGCTGCAGGAGACCAAAGTTGTTTCTGTCAAAGTGACGTTCAGCACCTACAGATGCGCTATGGTGTGGAACAGTTTTCCTGTCCTTCGTAGAGTACCACTCAACTTTAACTATTTAACTATTGTGTTTGAAAAATAGAGACAATTCATTACCACAATTAACAACACGTGGAGCATTTTCTTTGGTTCGGAATAACATGAAATTGTCACTTTGCTCCATGGGGGGTGTAGTCACGCCCCCACACAGGACTTTAGTGCCTGAGGAGCGGGAGTCTGTATCTACAGTCTTGTCTTGTAGTCTTGTACCAGCTACAAGAGAGCAAATATTAAATGTGTGTGTAGAATGTACAGTTATTGAATACACCTCTACGTGCTACTTGGATGCATCATCAGTGATGAAACAAATATAGGTCGCTCGGGCGACCCAGCCGGGGGTGATCAGCTCCCAACTTGCGTCCAAGTGGCCCACTACTCCACGGATCCCCCCTCCGGATCCATAGCCATCTTGAGGCTTTCTTCGCAGCCTCTATGATGGTTTTGATGGCTCTTCTGCACAGCTGGCCTTTTATTCCAAGGAGTTTTAGGGTGCGGGGTAGTGATTGGCCAGCAAAACCCCGGCACCCCACCTCGACTGGTTCACAGTGGGCTTTTCAGCCTTTGTTCTGGCACTTGATTACCAGATTGGCATATTTGGCCCTCTTGCGCTCGTTGGCCTCCTCCAATCTGTCTTCCCAGGGGACAGTAAGCTCAACCAGGACCATTTGCTTTGTTGACTCTGATGTTAGCACCATATCTGGGCGGAGTGAAGTGGCTGAGATGTGCTCTGGGAACTTGAGCTGTCTTCCCAGGTCGACTTGCAGTTTCCAGTCCCATGCAGTGGTGAGAAGCCCTCCAAAGGAACTTGGCTGTTGTTGTGCCTTCTACCCAGCTCTGACAAAGTTGATGGACTGCTTGGGAGTGTGCTGGGGTTCCTCGTCTCCAGAGCTCTAGCCAGGTGAGTTTTTGCTGTTCGGCGTGCTCTCACCTTGTCCAGGTGCCTTGTTGGTACATAGCCACCATCTTGACCCTCCGATCTTCCTCCACCTCTGCTCTGATCTCATCCTGAATCATACTCCGCTTCTCCCTCCCTCTGGCTTTGTCATAGCGGGGTATGGGGAAGCTGCCAAGTCCCGCCCGGCCCACTGCCGTATTGCCCACCAGGATGCTATGCTGCAGCCGTGCCTCTGCTCTGTCAACGGCTTTCTGTGCCTCCCACTTCCTCCCCGTTTTCACCAGGATTCCTGCTGTAGCAACCTTCGTGTCAGAGGAGTCCCAGTACATCACCTGCTCCCTGGCATGTGTGACCATAAACTCCTCTGACAGGCCGCTGATTGGAAGCTGCAGCATGGTGGAATGGCCATACAGAGCAATGCTGCTAAGGGATTGAGGGAACCCAAGCCACCTGCGGAGAAACTGGCTGATGTTTTGTTTCAGCGTCTCCACCGTAGACATGGGCACCTTGTAGACAAGCAGGGGCCAAAGGAGTCTTGGCAGGACCCCGTGTTGGTAAATCCAGGTTTTGAATTTCCCTGGTAGCCCCGACTTGTCTATTGCTGTGAGCCATGATGTCAAATCTGCTTTGGCTTGCAGGAGTGCATCTGAGTCCCTCAAGGAACTGTTGAAGACCTTGCCCAGGATCTTGACAGGTTTTTCTGTCACCATTGGAATTGGTGTCTCTCCTAAGGCAAAGCAGAACCGGTCGGCCACCTTGCCTTTCCTCAGGACCAGAGACCAGGACTTGGCGGGCTTGAAGCTCATCCTCGCCCAAGAGATGAGCCGCTCTAGCCCCTGGAGTAGCCATCTGCAGCCGGGAACAGAGGTTGTCATCACTGTGAGGTCGTCCATAAACGCTCTTATGGGGGGCTGCCGAGTGCCAGATCTTGACAAGGGACCTCTACATTCCACCTCAGCCGACTTAACGATTATGTTCATGGCCAAGGAGAAGAGTGGCACCGAAATAGTGCAGCCTGTTATAATACCCTTCTCCAGGCATTGCCAGGTGGATGTTAATGATCCTGTTGTTACCCTCAGTTTGGAAGTTGTTGTAATAGTCCAGAATGAGGTGTTGTGGTTCGGTTCCAGGTCATGACTCGGGTTTCTCCCCTCCTCCCCCATCTGCAGGAGCGGCAGCCAGGGGCGGGCCAATCCCTGGGGAGCGCTGAGCTGCTGACGCACCTGCAGCTCGTTACCTTAACTCAGCAACTACTTAAGCTCTCCTCTCTTTGCCTCCTGTGCCGGATTGTTGTCCTTGCTGCAGCGTATAGCTCCAACCCTCTGAGATCTCCAGTTTTTGCCTCGCGTTTTCCCGTGCCTACTTCTAGTGTTGTGAGTTGTAACAGTGCCTCATCACTGCTTTTCGTTTGAACTTTTCTCGACGTTTTGTCCCCTTTGTGGTGATTATTAGTTCGTAATTTTCGTTGTTACTTTGCTAGAGTTTCTTTTGCTACTTTGATTGATTCCTTTGTTCCGTGAACTGCTTCGCCTTGCATTTTTTTTATCAATAAAGAACCATTTTCTTTTACTCTGTATCTGGGTCCTGGCCTCCTTAACTGTCCGTAACATGAGGTTGGTGATGGTTCCTGGCACATGGTATTATGTCAGTGCTGTTTTGACGAGCTTATGGGGGATGGATCCATAGGCATTTGATAGGTCTAGCCAGAGTGTTGACAAGTCGCCTCTGCTTTCCCTTGCCTCCCGGATCAGTTAGGAAACCACACCCGTGTGCTCTAGGCATCCCGGAACACCTGGAACTCCCCCCTTCTGTACTGAGGTGTCTATTCTTCTTAACCATTCTTCAAGAGGAAATCTGTAAGCCGTTGGGACACTATCTTGAAGAAGATTTTCCCTTCGACACATAGCAGCGAGATAATTCGGAACTGCTCGATCTTACTTGCATCCTCCTCTTTTGGAATCCAGACTCCTTCTGCAGACCGCCATTGAGTGGTGACCCTTCCCCTGCGCCAGATCACCTTCATGATCTTCCAGAATCGCACAAGGAGTTTGGGGCACTGCTTGTAGACTCTGTATGGGACTCCGCTGGGGCCTGGGGAGGAGCTTGATCTTGCCGCCATCACTGCTTCTTTGACCTCTTTCAGGGTAGGCTCGGTGGTGTTGAACTGAACCACAGGCTCTGGCAGCTTAACCAGTGCCTTGCATGGGCCGAGATCTTGTTCCCTTAACGGATCACTGAAGGTGATGTTGAGGTGGTGGTTAATCTCCCATAGGACACGTCAGGCTGCCGCTCTTCTTCTGTCCCAGTAATCGCTTGGTGAAGCTGAACGGGTTGGTGATGAATGCCTTGCGCTTCTTTGCCCTCTCCTTTCCTTTCCTTCTGTGCCATTCAGCTCGCCTGAGTGTGATGAGCTTCCTCCTCAAGATCTGCCTCAGATCTCTCTCCTCCTCACTTGCTGCCCTGAACTGGCGTTTCAAGGTCTTCAGTTCCTGCCTAAGTTGACTGCTCTTGTGCTCCCACCGGTTGGGTCTTGCTGATTCCTTTCTCACAGGCCTTTCTGTCACCCCAAACCGTTCTGCACCGATGGTTGTTATGAAGGTGCACATGGCCTGGAGTTTGTGGTCCACATTGCCCTTCCCTGTTGTCTCCATGATCTTGTCTATGTCCTCAATCAGCTGAAGCCACTCCTTGATGTTGGCGGCAGGCCACTTAACCCGACGTTGTTCTGATTTTCCACTCTGCGGGAATACTGGTGCGGCTTGGAGGTTCTGGACACTGTGGGGTGGCTCCGAGCCTGGCTCCTCCTCTGTCTGACCAGGGACTGTGACGAGCACTTTTCCTGTAGTGCTGGCCACTGCCCCTGTGTGTTGCTTTACCTTCCCTACCTCCAGGCAGGCCATCTTGGTCTGATGGATTTTAAGACCTGTCGGGTTTTTGCACACCTTTGCACACCTCTTTATCAATTGGTCTGACAGGTATTGACAAAAGAGATCACATAACTCCTGTAATGGCATCTCTTCATTGGCTGCCCGTTAAATTTAGAATAATTTTTAAAACCCTTCTTCTGACCTACAAGGTCCTCAGAGGCCTCGCTCCATCCTACCTGGAGGAGAAAAGTGATACCTTACCAGCCCAATAGACCGCTCCGCTCTCAGAATGCTGGTCTACTTGTGGTTCCCAGAGTTTCTAGGAGTAGAATGGGGGGCCGAGCATTTAGTTACCAGGCCCCCCTGCTATGGAACCAGCTCCCTGTCCAGGTACGGGAGGCTGACTCCGCCGCTACTTTTAAGATCAGACTTAAAACCTACCTCTTTGAAAAAGCTTATTGTTACTAATTCTGTAGTTCCAGTTACTATTATAGATAAATTATCATACTTAGGGGGTCGTCTAATCATTAGGTCACATCTTAGCTGTGCTGTTATAGGCCAACGCTGCCAGGGTCCAGAGACATGATCACCTGACAGGCCTCTGTCACTCCACTGGGTCATAGTTTCCTCTCCTCTCCTTTCCTCCTCCTCATCAAGCAGACTAGTTATGCTGATTCTTGTGTGGTTTTTCTGCTTCTCTCCCCCCCCCCCCCCCCCCCCCCATTCATTTACAGGTATCACCTGACCTCCGGCCCCGCTGACCCGCTGTATAAATAGTGTATTTTTTTGTGTGTTTCCGTCCTCTCCTCTCCTCTCCTCTCCTCTCCTCTCCTCTCCTCTCCTCTCCTCTCCTCTCCTCTCCTCTCCTCTCCTCTCCTCTCCTCTTCTCTCCCGCTCCCTCTCCCTTTCCCTCTCCCTCTCCCTCTCCTCTCCTCTCCTCTCTCTTTACCCAGCCGGCCATCAGCAGGAGGGTCCCCCTACATGAGCCTGGTCCTGCCTTTTCCTTGCCACTGTTGCTTGTCTGGGGTCAGGCCCTGGGATTCTGGAAAGCGCTTTGAAACAATTTTGATTGTAAAAGACGCCATATAAATAAAGATTGATTGATTGATTGATTGATTGTCCGTTAGCTGGGGTCGTTGCCGGTAGGTCAGTCCGATTGGGATTCTCATCCCCCCCCCCTCGGGAATCCCTGGGGGTATATTTCGGAAGGGTTCTTTGTATCTTGCTTTTGGGTGCTCCTTCACAGGAACTGCAGTTCTTGGTGCTAGCCCTTGCTGCTCTGGTTGCTGTCTTTCTGTGCTGTCAACTGTCTCTCCAGTCATCACCATTCTATTCATGGTCGTCATTCAGACTTTCCCGGTGGTCACTGACGAGGCCAGACATGATAGTTATTGAATACACCTCTAGGTGCTACTTGGACGCATCATAAGTGATGAAACAAATATAGGTTTCAAATCATGTATCACCACTTTAGTGTATAGTAGGAATCACCGGATTCATATCAATGCTGACTTGACTCCTCCTGCTAGAACATCCTACATTCTAGAATGGCCAGAACATAAAACAGAAGTGAATATGAAAGTGTGGAACTCCCCCTGTTTTCAAACCTCCACCAGAAACACAACTTTAACCTTTGAACACTAAAATAGAAGAAAACCCTGCAGAGAGAGTGTGTGTGTGTGTGTGTGTATGTGTGTGTGTGTGTGTGTGTGTGTGTGTGTGTGTGTGTGTGTGTGTGGAAGGTGTGTGTGTGGCAAAATGGCCTCCAAATGATGTGAGCCTGGCTGGGATGGCGTCTTTCTCTCATCTATTCTTCTATCACTCTGGTGCCAAATTAGTACCAGCATTCTGCATCACTTCCCTCTTTTTTTAAAGAGTTGACTGATGTGCGGGTAAGCGTGGCAGCCCGCATTGTGATGACACAGTCTGGGACTACAGACAGAAGAGCACTTAAAACAAAAAAACATCCCTTTGTCCTCGATGCACAGTGCATGCTAGGCTGACATGTTGTGTACAGTTAATCCTGTTATTTTAGACAGCAGAAATACTTGATAGAAATAACCAGATAAGACATCCAGTCTGGTTTCTTCTGCCCACAGATAAAAACCAGATGGCACCAGATGTGTTCGACTGGCACCAATCCGGTGTTGTTCCTAAACATGTGGCAGGTGTTCTGAAGTCCATCCAGGAGTGGGGCAGGTACACCCCACCCTGGTCAGGTCGCCCACTCACTCACTCACTCACTGTCGATGTTTTCCCCTCTATAATTGTTCCTAACCTTAGGAACCCCAAACATAAAATCAAGGGGCCAGATTCACCAATATGTTCTTAAGAATCTTCTTAGATTCTTTCTTAAGTTGTTCTTAAGAAGTTCCTTAATAAAACCCTACGTCGGATTCACCAACGCGTTCGTAAACCCCAGAATTGTTCGCAGCTGTGTTCTTAGATTGATGAATGCCATCTGTTCGTAAATTGAAAGCGCGTGCCAGGTGAGTCTAATTAACATATGATTAGCATAAGTCACCGCCCACCAATGCCCATAAAAGGAACTGCAGCAGGACCCTGTAGACAGAGCAAAAAGCAGCAAAATGCCCAAAGCGAAATGCCCAAAGCTTGCCTCTCCACGCCTGATTTCTGACGCCGTGTTGAACAATCAAGAAAGGATGGCTACCACGCTTGATAAAATTGCCTCAACCCTGATGACTATAGCCAACACGCTTAAAGAAATCAACGAGAATGTAAAAAAAATAAGAATGTAAAAAGAATAAAAACGTGTAAAAGCTGTGCTCTGAAACCGGTCTCTCTTATTTTTTCTTTTTGAAGTGAATCAAGACTGTTAGACTAAAATTGTGACAATAATGCATTTTATTCACAAACGGGCAATTAATCGCGCTCAAACGTGAACCGCGTGCCTGCAGTCTGGCCCCATCATTGCGTCAGGACGCACATCCTCACGGGGTTGTGGCTCTGTGTCCAAACACATCCAGCGCCCCTTTAAAATGCCGATGGTGCGTTCAATGGTGGAGCGACTGCGCGCATGCATCTGATTGAATAAAATTTCCTGTGGAGTCTGAGGGTTGGTCAGTGGTGTCAACAACCAGGGAGCTAGGGCATATCCTCGATCCCCTAATAAAATAAATAAAGATAAAATCAAATAAAAAGACAGTTTTGGCATGGTTTCCAATTTGGCTGATTAAAGTTCAGTCATTGGCACATTTACGTAATTTTAAAATTCTCTGTGAATCACCAAAAATAGGAAATAAATAAATATGACATAATTATCATTGTAATATTGAATTTTATTGAACTCCACAAGAGAAGAAAACACAACCATGCCAACATGTCGGCACTGAAATGTGCGCAAGAGTACTCCTGAGTGTTCGTAGGATTTGTTCTTACCTACGCATAAATCCAGGATAAGAAGAAATTGGTGAATGCCACAATCTTCGTAAAATGTTCGTAAGTGGGACTTAAGAACAAATTTGTTCGTAAGAACGTTTCGTGAATCTGGCCCAATGAACCCAGATTGATACAGCAGCGCAGACATGATGCCAGAAGGTTGACAGTTCAAATCCTCCCACTGGCAGGAGACATGGGCGGGGGAGGTGAAAGCACCCAACCGTCCCCACCCTAATGGTCACCACTGGGTCCTCATTTCAGAGAACACATTTTTATATGATGACCAATAAACATAAAAAATTCAGTTCAACAGAAAACAGATGATGGATGGATGGATGAAAAAAGAGTGAAGACAATGAAAACTCCAAACTCTTTCACTTTCTTTGTTTACTCCTGTAACTAGAACACTGACAGCAACAACCACAACATCAGCATGGACTCTCCAAGCTCTACAGTCCCACCCAGCACCCAGCGAGCCTGCACCCACTCAGCCGCCAACCAGGCTTAATGAGTAATAAGCTCTGGGTGACCACTGTCTTGGAGTCAAGCCAACTCTCCCAGATGCCAAATTGAAGCCTGGAGGTACTGCATAATGCAAAACAACACTCATTAAAACTTAGAGGGAAAAAAACAAGTAGCAATTTAAAAAAAACAAAAAGAAAAAAAACCCCTCGGTGGCAGATTTTAAATTGCTAAGACGAATAATTAGGACTGTCAAGCGTCCATTAGCAGAAAGGAGAAACTACAAGATGGAGAAAATGTGCTCCAAAATACATGCCTGACCCCCCCACCCAACGTTTCACTCTGAGCATCAGGCTGAGATGTGGAAAGTGAGCTCCAGGAGATGTGGGCGCAAATGGGATGAAGGACATTAAGAAGCATTTAGATGATTTCTGCTGGATAATGTGGCAGTTTGCAGGTGAAACCTGGAACTGATGCAAGTGCTTTTGGAATGGAGTCAAGCTGCAAACGACTGCCGAGACGGTGGCTTGTCCTCGTTTGAAGCCCTGGAACCAATGCTGGTCGAGTGGCCAAGACACATCTTGTTCGCGCAAGTCCAAACGAGCGAGGCTGAGTGTGTGTCATCGAGGCCAGACATCTGCAGAGCTTCCGCTTGCAAATTTGCCGGTGGCAGTCCTGCAGGGGTGCGTTCCCTGCATTGAGCAGCAGAGAGGTGCAACAGTATCACGGAGGTGTACCATTAACTTTTATGAGCTCAACACACCCAAAGCTCTGGAACAGTGGACTGCATACTGAACAGGTATGGAGTGGGCCTTCAACCTGTCAGGATACAGTCATGATGTTGAGGAGCGGCCTTCATCAGCCCAGACTGTTGGCTCAGCACAGTCTGGGCTGTTGAAAACATGAAAAATGCAACCGTTGTTTTCAGCTTTCTCTACCTGACCCAGACTACAGTAACATTTCTGCACTCCTGAATAAAAGAGGCCATTAGCCCCACTAACATAGAAGGAGCTAACTGGGCTTCTCCATATTAACTGTTAAAGATTAGATGCTGCATTGCTACTTATATGGGATCTGCATTAATTGGTTGTTGTAGCAGCTTTGTTTTTATGATCCTCCCACTGAACATGATGGCAGGTAATTAACATTGCTAACTACTGTTGTGTCTCTACTGGTTATGTTCCCTACTTCAGGAGAACTTCTGAGTTTTTCTGTGTTGAGGACTGCAGATGTCCTCTGTGAATGCCTGACGAATATCCGCCATTTGTTTTTAACTGTGCGCTGCATTCAGGTGCATTTTGATGGTTCAGGCCTAAAGACTCTGCCCTCAGGAACCTTTAGCAGTCGGCTCTTTCTCAGGTGTGAAACAAAGGTCTCCACATGAATGTTGGTCTGCTTCTTTATTTGTTTTCTAAAAGCCACTGCTGAGAGGACCTCAAATCCTCTGATCTGTAAATACGCTTTGTTTGGTCTAGTGTGTTCTCCTTTTTTGCATAATCCAAGGAATAAATTACTAAAAGCAGAAGTGCAAACATTAGACATTTTTGTCTGCTACCTATAGTTGTACATTACACTGAAATGTCACAAAGGTCCTTCTATTGGTTATTTCATGATCAGATTGGTTCTGATTTACATTTCTACCTGTTACATAAAACAGTCCACAGACAAATCCCCTGACAAGCTATTATTCCAACACTAATCAAAACATTCCTGAGCTCAGTCCTACAAAAATATGAATGAATAAAATCGATAAATGCTGTCGTGGTGACAGTCGAGGTGGATCCATTCTCATTTATCTCCATAGTTGTGCCAAGATGTCACGTTCAGCCAAACACTGAAGGCTGCACTGTGCTCATTCACAAGGCTTTTAATGATGCCAGTGCTGGTCTGATCTGCTGAGGAGGCTTTCAATGGTCATCTTTAAGCTGCTACCCAGAAGGAAGGATGAAGAGAGAGAGAGAGATGGAGTGAGAGGGGGAGAAAGAGAGAGAGAGAGCTCACAAACAGCAGAAGAAAACAGAACGACGAGAGCAGCTACGCTGGATTATTGTGTCTTTCCACAAACACAAAAACAAACTCAAGTCCTGTTGATTTTCATGAAATTCCACCAGCCTCCAAACAGACACGTGAGGTCAACATTTCAGACAAGTTTCAGTCCATGAATGAGGCTGCACACACCCTCATACCTGCCAACTTTTCACATTTCCCAGTTGAACTTTTAGTTTGTGAGTGTGCAGGTTTACATCCAATTTATTCTGATGCAAAGAAAAGACATCCACTGGTTTACATCCATTACTGGGGTACTGTCATAATAACATGGTGATAGTTTAATTTATTATGATGGTTCAAGTGTAAATACATTAATAATACATCAGCAGGTAGGCTGCTGAGTGACGACATAAAAACACAACAAGATGGTGGAATCATCAGCTAATAATAATACTTATCATTCCTCAGAGGAATAAACAGCAACACCCTAAACTAAAACCCTCAACTCAAACAGATCTAAAGTAACATTAAGATGGGAAATTTGTCAGCATGCACAACGCATTCAAAAAAGCCTTGTGCTAATTGTCTGCAGCGAACAGCTAGCTAACAGCTAGCTAACACCTAGCTTCATCCCACAGTCTGACTGTTAACAGGCGACTGTAACAGACTGATCCCCAGTTTGTGAAGCCAAAAATCAGCAAAAGAGGAGAGCTCAAACATTGGCCTGCAAAGAATTCAACAGCATCGAGTGTGTTGACCCATGACCTGACAGGCATTTCTAGACTTTTATGGGAACTTTATCCTGCCATACTTGAATTCCACTTTGTTAATGATTGACAGGTTGCAGATGCCAATGGAGGGTGTTTCTCATACCGGAGATTGTGTCGTTTGGCTTATGAAATCAATGAAAACACAATTGACAATTTGTTCAGCCAAAGATCAGCGTGGAAGAAGAACAGTTTCTATTAATGAGGTCATGATTACACCATACCATAACTAGAAATGCTACAATCTTTGTAGCAGAGATAGTTGGGGGTGTCTGAGTCACCTCACCTACGTCACCCTCCCTGGAGCCGCCCTCGGGTTATTCACCCTGTATCTACCTCAGTCTACCTCCCTCACTTCATCAGTGTTGTGGACCTGAGTGAAGGTTCAGTCTCCTGTTGGGGGTCACAGGCCAGACTGGCAGGAGCTACAGCCCATCATGGAAAGGGGCTGTACGGTGGTAGACGTACATGCTGAACCTGACAGAAAGAACCAGACAATCCACCTGTGGAATCACCTCTAGACACCACAGTCATCGCAGG
Source organism: Takifugu rubripes (assembly GCF_901000725.2). NCBI lineage: Eukaryota > Metazoa > Chordata > Actinopteri > Tetraodontiformes > Tetraodontidae > Takifugu > Takifugu rubripes. The sequence continues at coordinate 612,961 of NC_042290.1, forward strand.
ACGACGGCTGTCGTTGCTGAGGTTCACTAACCTGCGTAAGATGATGACTGTTCAGATCAACAGGTTGGGCCACGTGAGCTAGAATTCTCCATCCTTCCTGCCTCTGAGTACACATAAAGGGTGATGTGTTGACATTCACCATGGCGATGGGAGGGCCGTGACCTTTCACCCTGATGTGAAAACATGTGCTTTCAAGAACAGGCTGATCCTAATTTCAGTGGGAATCCAGCAGGACGTGTATCTGCATGACTGTCAGGTAATTCCTCAGATCAATGACATCATCTACTTCTATTGTCCTCTTCCTAAAGAGGGTCTTTTTCTCTCTTTATCCCACCACAAAGACCTTTATGAAGGAGCCCCAATAATCTAGGCAGCTTGTGGACTTTCACAAGCTTCCTTTATCCAAATGTAAATCCACCAAAGCCAACAGACAGAGCTGAAACCAGAACCCTCTGATGATGATGATAATGATGATGATGATGATTCGGAGGAGGAGGAGGATGAGGATGATTCGGAGGAGGATGATGGTGGTGTCCAACATGCACTAATGTGTCTAAGTGTCAGTGATCTTCTGTAATAACAGAAGATCTTTCTCCATTCATCCTTGATCATTGTTGTTCACTGAGCTGACTGAAGAAGCTGAGGTTCATTAGTGATCCACAACTGTAAATATGTGCATATGAAAACGACTCTAATGGCTCATCAGACTGACAAATGCCAGCACATTATTTGGATGTGTGTGTGTGGAGGGTGGGGGCGGGGTCTAGTTGGTCTGGTTTGATGACAGAGTTGTGAAGTCAAAAGAAAGAATGTGGAGCAATTATGAGACATTAACGAGAGTGAAGGAGGACAGTTCTTACTCATCCAGAAACTCTGTTTCTCCTGTCAAACATATAGATTATGTATGGAATGTCAAAGGTTCTCAGTACTTGGAGGTTGTCACTACTGGGAGGATCTCAGAGGGGAAAGTGACATGAAATATTTATGACAGCATGACCTGTGGACTGGAATCAGTTTAAAAATTAACCCACAGAATCACATTAAAATTCAATATTAAGATTGGGTGACTATGATAAGCTTATAAAAACACATATATTAACATCATATTAAGATATGACAAGTAAATATTAGGATAGTCCAACTTGTAGCTGTGTACATAATTAAAGGAAGTTGTTCTACCAGCAATTCAAAATGGAAAAAAGCCAAATGAAACTCTGAGGAGTTCAGCATGATGGAAAGAATGTATAAAATTAAAACTGTATAACAATAAGTCAACTCCTGCTGGGTCAAAGAGAGAGAGAGAGATGGAGAAGCCAGCAAACCCACGCTGGAGGGCTGATATAACGAAGGAGGAGACGCTGAGATGGTTTTGGGTTCCAGCAACGTTTAAAGTGAACAATCCTCTGAAACATGCGTAATTGTACAGCCATGCAGCAGCATCACTACAGCTAGCAAACATATTCAACGAGGCTGCTCAGGATCTCACGTCAACATCTTCCTGCAGCACCCAGAAAAACTGGCTGCTATAGCAACAAGCTTGCAGGTGGAATTCTCCCACAGTGACCACTTTCATCCTTCATCCTCCAAAACGCTCAAACTTTCCTTCCAAATGGCAGAATGACAAACAAAAACCAGGAATCACAGAATGGAGTTTGACAGTTCAGATTTCAACCTGATCGGGATGTGGTGGCCTCCAGAAACAGGAAGTGACTCTTTTTTAAAAATCTGCAGGCAGCCTGAAAACAGGTGGTGGAGAGGTGTCGCTCATTAACCACGGAGGCTGTGGCTCCATGTGGAATTCATGTACCATCAATGTTCTCTGCACAGTTGAAATAAAGATAATGTGTTTCTCTCTCTTATCAGTGCACGGTGCAGAGTGCAGCATTACCCACCCGCCCCTGCACAAAACAATACATTCCATCACCACGGCCAAGGGAGGGGGGGTTACAGTGCGCCATTCACCGGATAAACACGGTGTGCTGGGCTGATTTCCCAGATTTTCCAGTTATGTCAAAGGTGGAGGTCACGACCCTGGCCTTCCACAATAAAGTGTGTGTGTCTGTGTGTGTGTGTGTGTGGGGGGGGGCTTTGATTTGAAAAACACAGCCTTGTGTCTACAACACCTCTCTTTCCTGAGACATTTGTGGCGGTGAGACAGCCACCCTGTCATTAACAAGCTGATAATAACATCTGCTTTGATCAACAGTCGTCCCTTTATTACCGCGATATTTGGTCATGTTGTCAATCTTTAACTTAGCTGTTGTTATTACAGCCAGAAATAATCCAAAACGGGCAACAGGCTGAATATACTGTACAAAATAAACTCCACACAACAGACTTTGTTCGGAGTGACAATAAATGTAATCCCTAATCTGATCTGGCTGAACTTTGAGACGGTTACATTTACCTTTTAAACCCTATTTGGTCGCTCGATTCGCCTTTTATTCAGGTGATTTATGTTGCCACCTCCACAATCTGCCTACAATATTGAAAGTACCTGGCTAACTGGTCGGTTGTGTAACTTTAACCCCCGCGCAGTTCCAGTTTTCAGCGCGTTTCTGGGCTCCTCAGCGGGAATAAACGCGTCCTGATGCTCAATGAAGGAAACTAGTCGCTGTCATAAGGTGAAAGTGCGTTGCTGAAAGTGACCCAGACACCAAACTAAGAGCAGACCTTACCTGCTGTCGCTCCGCTGCTGCCACTGACAGGCTGCAAACTCCGACTGACAGTTTGCCTTGTGGGCGTGTCCAGGACGACACCTGCAGCGCACCTGAGACGTGACGTCACAGACGCACAAAGAGCGCTTTAGCTGCATGTGGTCTGTGCAGGTGAAGCAGCGGGAGACGCGAAACCTGCGTCTCTTGCTCTCGCTCTCCAAGAGTTCAGCAGTTTGACATGAAAAGGCAACTATTTGAACCACTCCTGGAATGATCACCTCCCCATTGGTGCGCGCGCGTGCACAGACACAGTCTAGCAACAAAGTGCAAGAATTTATACAACAAACAACCAAATTACACCGAGAAAAATATTGTCATTGTGTCTTTACACCATTTACTCTTTTTTATGATCATCACTTTGTTTAGAAGTGTCAGAGTTTGGTAGTTAAAGATGCACACAGATGCACACACACGCACGCACACACACACACACACACACACACACACACACACACACACACACACAGACAGACATATTCTTGGTGCTTCTCTCATTGTGAGGACCTTTATAGATATATTACATTTTCCAGCCCAATGTACTGACCGTAACCATGACAACTAACCCAACAATGACAACAATGTTCTCATTTCAGTATGGAGCAAGTACAAGAACACACACACACACACACACAAAACCACAAACAGTCTGTTGGAGTTGACTGACCAGGAGCGTACAGAAAGGTCAGTATTCTGTGCCCTCCCTTCTGACTGATCAAAATCAAATAAATACACTGTAATTTATTGATAATAAAGATGAGTGAATACTTGGGGTTTCAGCCCAGTAGCACCAGCAACATGACAACAGCCAAACGTGCCCCTTTGCAGCCTTGCTTACAGCAATGTTGGTTGTTGTAGGTGCTGGGCGACGCCACCGTCACGCCTCACATTCCTGCAGCCTGCGGAGGAGAACACACCCAGTCAGCTGCGCACACTCTGGAGCCGTCGTACACGTCAAACCTGATCGTGTGTTTCATCACAGATCTCAGCACTGGTAAAGCCGCCTTCCCAGTCTGAAACAGCAGCTGAAATCCAGTCTCACCCACACAAATACCATCAACGTGACTCTGGGAGCTGGTTAAAGAAGCTAAATCAGACTAAAGTGAGACCAGATTCACAGGATCATGTCAGAATTTGAGTGTGAGCATTGATGGATCCTGTCAGATCACCCTGAAATCCCCCTGATCAGCTATAGCTCAGCCATGCGTGTCCCAAACTTTTTTTTATTCAACGTTGTCAGTAATGATGATGTTCTCTGTAAATCTAAATTTGAGGTGGATGATTATGAAAGCTTCTATGCTGTGGAGCAGAAGTAGAGTGACGGATGGAACGATGAGCAGGTGGTGAAAGAGAAAGTGACCAGCGAGCTTCAGTCTTGAAAACACAAGGTGGTGAAACGATGAATCGGGGCTGTAGTTAAAGCCCGGTGTTGCTCTTATCAACCTTTAGACACATATCGCACCACCACCACCACACACACACACACACACACACACACACATGAAGAGACTCATTTTTTGTGTGTTTTTATAAGTAGTACATATTAATGAATCACCCACTTGTATATATTTCTAACTAAGAATTAAACATGTTACATATGTGTTGTTTACAACTCCAGGAATGAAAGGGACAAATAGCCAAACGTGTTTGTGATTGACAGAGAGGAGCTGATGATGCCCCGATTTAAACAGATCACAGCAGCATAAAACATCATCTGTCTCTATCTGAGTGGACATTAAAGGTCTGGACTAAAAGAAGACTGTTAAGTCGTAAACTGATACATTCAATCCTGCTTTGACTTCTTCATGAGTGGGAGCCTCATCAGCTGCACAACACTGAAACTGACCTCCAGTCCACCACCTTTGTTTAACCAGTGTTCAGCCATGTAACAGGGCTCAAACGCCACCATGAATAAACAGCTTTGTTCAGGATTTATCCATATTTGCAGGTGTTCTCTACACGTTCATGTTGAGAATGTCAGATACGATTCCCATTCTACGCACTGGGGACATATTTGACACAATCGCCATGAATGTTAATGCAACAGAAACTCAAACATGCCATCAGGCTGCCGCAATCAGACCAGGTCCTCATGGGGCCACCCTCCTGCTGAGGATGGGCCGCAGGAGGAGAGGAAGGAAAACGGAGAAGAACGTATATAAAGATTTTCTATGGTAGTAAAAGAACTAAGGGAAACAAAGCCATCCTGTTTTTTTTCTGGTGTTTTAGAAACACAACAAAAAACTGGGAAGACTAAAATGAAGGTGAGGCCATGCTGGTTCCCTACAGGCACGAGCACATGGAGCCACAGTGATGAGTCAAAGACATAGAAAACTCTAGCTGGTGTCTGCCAACCTGGACAGGTGTGTTCCTGCAGACCTTCCCTGTGGGATTACTGTCAAAGGAAGACTGTTTATGAGGTCATGAGTCATTCCAGTGGAAACGATGAGGGAGCCTTCAAATATTGCAAACCGGTGCAGACAATAGTATCCATAGTAGTGTGTGTGTGTGTGTGTGTGTGTTCTTAGAATTTTTACATACTGAGTACCAAAATCCTCATTCTACTAGCAAAATGAAGACATTTTTGGAAATCGATAATATTTTGGGAGTGTTTTAGGGTTAATACTTGGTTTTAAGGTCAGGACGGTTTATAACAGGAAGCTCGTTCTTTATTATTCAAAAAGGAGGGATGGGAGCTGATAAGTTATACTTCTCACTCCTTTTTAAATGTGGATTTGGATGTCTTCAAATCAATCAAATCAAATCAATCTTTATTTATATAGCGTCTTTTACAATCAAAATTGTTTCATGGCGCTTTCCAGAATCCCAGGGCCTAATCCCAGACAAGTAACAGTGGCAAGGAAAAACTCCCCTTTAACAGGAAGAAACCTTGAGCAGGACCAGGCTCATGTAGGGGGACCCTCCTGCTGATGGCCGGCTGGGTAGAGAGAGAGAAGAGGAGAGGAGAGGAGAGGAGAGGAGAGGAGAGGAGAGGAGAGGAGAGGAGAGGAGAGGAGAGGTCTTGTGTTGTTTTTGTCTTTTGCCATTTTTTTTACTTTAATAGTCGATATAAATGCTTCAATCAATCAATCGATTGATCAATTATCAGTCAATCAATCAATGAGTCGAGATTAGAATTCGATTTAGGTCAGGGTCAGGTTAGGGTTAGAAAAAGGAGCTGGGGCATGTGTTAGATCTATGAAAGTCCTCACAAAGATAGAAGTACAAAAAAATACTGTGTAGTAGGTTCTGTATTTCTATTCTAAGTTGTGCAATTGTGTGTATATACTGGAACTAGGTTGTGTATTTTTGTGTGTGTGTGTATTTGTGGGGAGAATCAAACCTTGAAACTTAAGCACAAAGTGAAACTAAATCATCTCAATAATATAGTTTAACATAAAAGCAAAGCATCAAAAATGAACAACAAACACAACAGCAGCATGTTTCCATGTATTTATTTGATTTCTCTCCCAGCTGAGACTTTAAAGTTCAGGCTGCTTCCTCAGAAACAGCTTTTCTATCCATCACTCTGTTAATTCTGATGCAGAAAGAAGGAAAAACAAAGTGTAACATCATGTGGAACTAATGTATAGATTCCATGAGCAATTCCTGACCCCAGCAATTATTATTATTATTGTTGTTATTGTGTGGGGCAGGAACAGCGGTGGTGGGTGAGAACCTGTCTGTCTCTGGCTCTGCTTCCCTTCCTGGTGGCGCCGCTATAGACGTCCATGTGCTGCAGGTTACTGGAAAGGTTCTGGAGGCTGCTAACAGAGCACTGGGAGCTGTGGTGCTGCTGGTGCAGAGTTTATGTGTGTAACCTCCCCTCAGGGCCGATATACGGAGACAGACAACACACACACTCACCCGTTCAGCCCCCCAGAACCATGTCTTTGGACCGTGAGAGGAAGCCAAGAGAACCCACGCAGATGAGGGGACTCAAACCCAGGACCGTGGTGCTGGGATCCTTTTCTGAACTCATATTTCCAAGTTAAGCGCTAAAAGAATTTTATTTATCTTTTGCTTCCTATTTTTTTCAAACGAGCATTTGTGTGATTGCGTTAAGTGAAGAGTCTGGAAGAGGTAAAAGGAAAAGTCCCGCTTGCTACTGGGTCAGCTCGATTGTCAGCTCTGACTGAAGCTGCAGGATCTCTGAAAATAACGTTTCATCTCAAATTACTGTAAATGAGTTAGTCTGGTTTTCATGAGTGCTTCCTGCAAAAAAACGGGCATCATGGCAAACCTCTCCTCATCAAAAGGATCAAAGTGCTTCTTGATGTAGGAGATGTCTGAAGAAGCCTGTATTTGTTCAGATAACCCATTTTGACTTGGTAGAGAGATAAAAAACCAGCTTATGTTTGGGACACAAAGGAGAGCAGCAGTCGTTGTGAATTCAACTCATTATTGCAGTAAAACTGGTACAGAGTAACAGATTACAAAGCTCATGGCACAGTCACTGAAAAAGAGAACTGAGGTGTGTATGTACAACAAGGGGGGAAAAGAGTGAACATTTTGGCTAGTAGAAACATTGGGATAACATAAAGATGAGGATACTGTCCGTCGGGAGATGACTCGATTATACAACGAAGAGAAAATATGAAATAAAGCATCACAGAAAAATAACATACATACTTAAAAAACACATTTAGTACTTACACTGACATATTCGATCGGAGTGTTTCGCCTGTAGGTCCAATTCAAAAGCAGCTTTTCCCTTTGATTCAAAGCTGAATTTTAGCGGGAAACACCCGTAACCACAGACGGAACCTGCCTGAACGCCGCCTGATTTCTTTTTGGGGAAATAGCTACGATTGTTTGCTAATGATGATCTGCTCTTTCTGTGATCAAAACCACTTTAATCAAGACTGGGAACTGTTACACGTGAGTCTGGAATCAGGTGCTGAGTTTATCCACCGTAACCCCCCCATATATGAAATGGATGGACGCTGTCCGGGTGCACCGGATCTGCCTTTGGACACGTTTTCACCACAGTTTAGTTCATTCCGTCTTTCGGATGAAGCGGGCTGTTCTAACGGGTCAGTCTGGTACCGGGCCACTACACATACACAGGCTCACTAACAGAGCTCACCATCATCTTCATCACCTCTCACTGGCAACTCTTCATCTCACAGGAAATGTCTGATGACTATTTACACATTTCTCTGAAAAGAATGAAATAAAATAGAAAAAAAACCAATTAAAATGGTAATGTCATGAGGCATGGACAATTATTGGATAGCTTTTCTGATTTTTTCCTCTTCCTCACATAAACTATCAAAAGTGTTTCCCACAGAAAACAGAATGTTAAAAAAATATTAATAAAACAGCAATTTGGAAATTTTGACCTCACTACATTTTCAATGTGACACATTTTTTAACACACATGAATTTCACTTTTTCATCTTTTTACCAAAAGAAAAACAATAAACAAACAAAAAAACCAACCCATACAACATATTTCTAGAACACAAAATAACAACAGTCTACATGTAAAAATATAACTTTTACATACACAATTTTAAAATAATGGTAAAGTTTGCTTTTTTGTTGCATACAATTTACAAATGTCTATGTGTGGCTGCCTTGGAGAGCAGTGAGTGGAGCTGATGGAACTCCGGTCCCATTTTGTCCTGCACTGGGCGCCGTACTTGTCAGAGGGTGTTGTCATGGCAACGGCGGCAGCGCAATAAAGTCAGTTGAAAATTCGTAACACTGAGGGGCCTCAACAGCGTCTGCCAGTTCAGTCTGTGAGAAAATAATTCCTTCCCGAGCCAACAAAAATAGGAAAACAACAGAAAGTGGCACCCTCTTTATATATTGTATATATTTTGTACATTTATATATAGATTGATTTATTCAAATAGATTCTTTTGCAGTCTTCGTGCCTTCCTGTTGATTGGGTAGAATTTTAACCACGTCCAAAAATGACGGCCGACAATGCTGCCAGATAACTGATCATGGTGCTTTTTTCTTTTTTTTTTTTCTTTTTACATTTCTAATAATAGACATGTAAACCAGAACAGACAAAGAAAAAAGCAAGAGGAGAAATGATTTTTCATAAAAGAGAAAGAGGGAAAAAAAACCTGTTTTACAACATACAGCCACACACTTGTACTGAAGACTACATTGGCTTACAGACAAGCCGATCAAATATTGATAAAAAGCTAATAAGCTATAATACAAGAAGTTGTTCACCATGGAAACGGGGCCTGTAATGGGAATCGTTGGAATTATGGAGGACTCGTTGGGGACAGAGAGAGAAGGGACAAGCGTCTGTCTCATCGGCTGGATGCCAAAACACGCAGTTTACTTACATATTAGCGTACAGTACATTAAATACAAGTGAGCTGTTTTATCCAAAAAATACTTTTTTTTTCCTTTTCATCATTTTTTTTTTAAATTCCCAGGTCTGGTAAAAAACCTGACTGCATAGAACCTAACCACTAAGAACAGGTTTCCCTAAGCTTGCATCCTATTAAAAGACCAGGTAAATGTCGTCCTCTGGCAACTCGAATGATATGAACTCTAAGAAGGCACATTGGTACAACTGTGAATGTTGGGATTGCATCTGTGGGAATGCTTCAGTGGGGGTGGGGGCGGGGGACTCTGCCTTTGGGCTCATTAGGCTGGGGGAGAGCAGAGAGGACAACACTGGAAGTGGGTGGGCTAAGGGCCCCCACCTGCACCTCGCTGTTGAGAGCTCCAAGACAATCAGTGGACCTCCTCTTAATGCGAACCTGTCTGAGAGTTTTCTGGATTTCACTGTCAAATCTGTGGACGCTCATGTTTTTATGTGTGTTTGTCTATTTTTACAGCCCAGAACTGATGCAGAGGGACATCCAGAAACCCCGAATCATCTCGTGTCAGTGGCCAAAAACTTGAAAACATCATGACATGATTGAAGCAAACACCAGTCAGTGAAAACAGGATGTTACTCCGGGAGACGATGTAGTGGGAAAAACCAATCAGGGGCAAATTTAGAGAAACTGACACAGGAACACAATGAAAACAACTTGTTGGCCCCACAAAAGAGGAATCAGCATCCTCCTGTCTGATGATTGTTCCCTTGCAGCATCTTCATCATTTCTCCCTCTCCGGCTCTCAGGAAGCCAGAACCCTTCTCAGCTCACCTTCTCTGGTCTCACCATGTTCAGGACACCAGGAGACACCATTCAAGTCACTGGGATTCACGGAATGTGCTAAATGTGGAATACAGGTGGCTTCAGTTCAGCCCTCCTCTCTTTCATTGAACCCATCTGTCCATTCGGTCAACCGTCCCACAGAGGGACACTTCATAATGTGACACGGACGGTCTGCCTGCGATTCCTCTGCCTGACACAACACTGATTAATGACTGATTATTTCGGATGAACGCCTCCTTCAAACAACAACTCTTAAGGCTTCTAATTAAAAAAAAAAGGTCAGGTTTGTTACAGAATATCAGACCCCCCCCCCCCATGGGTTTTGTTGACCCCTCGTGTGGACACCTTTGATAGTCACAGAGCAAATAAAATTGTGTGTTCACATCATTTAGTGACTGCCAGATTTCAAATATTGGTTTTTCTCCTTCCTTCCACTTTTTTGTCTGACAGGCCGTCGGCCTTTAACACTTATAACACTTATTACTGATATGTTTTCCTCCATTTTGATCACATTTTCACCAACAAGTACACACATGTAGGTACGTACGTGCGCTGCATGCACATATACGTACCTACATGTGTATACGCAGCTATGTAACCAGGGAATGCTGATAAAACAGGAAGTGCTGCAGTTCCAAAGACTGTTGTCCGTTGCTTTGCGTCACCGTGCGTCCGAGGCTCCCGCGGTCCGCCACAGTGGGGGTGGGGCTCCAGAGGAGCGTCCAGTTCACTTCGGGTGGAGAGTTTAGAGTTCTCGACAGAGGGAGACGATGGAGAAGACGACATACGAGGAAAGTCAGGTGGCCGATCACACCGATTTAGCCAAAGTTCCAGATCGGTTGATTGGTCGGGCAGACGAAAGGGGCGTGTTTGATTGATCGCCAGGTCGATTTGAAGACCATCAGACAAAGTGTTCACTCATCATCTTGATGAACTCTGGCAACTTTGACCTACGGAGACAAAGAGGGACACGAATGAGTAGAAACACACATACGCGCGCGCACACCCACCCGCCTAACAGTGACCCCTGGTGGTCGCAGGATTTCTTTCAATTAAATAGTTGAACCCGTCATATGTTCATTAATGTCAAAGACTGGAAAATCTCTTAATGTGCTAACAAAGGTCCACATTGATATAAACATTTTACATGAATCCAGAGCAAATTATAACATTGTGTGACAGTATTGGAATCCCAGTCAGCCCAGTAAGAAATATGGTTGTCTGTGTGGATTCACTGCAGCTAATTTAAATTCACGTCTTGATTCAAGACGAGAAAATACCACGGAAAGTTTACATATTTGCTCGAAAAACATGTCATGTTTTTTTTCGGGATTACTTGAAATTTGAGAAAAAGAGCTTATTAATATTTTATATTTTTGAATTTAGCTTTTAAATCTAAAGTAAGGGTAAAACAGCAGATTACGGCCAAGATTCTGACCATTCAAGGCAGGAGGAGATGCTGCTGCACTTTACATTTGTCCTAGGGGGTTTGATCCATCACCCATGGCGGCGGAGGCGTGGTGTGCCGCCAGCGAGAGGGGGGCCCCATCCGATGCCACTGTGACCTTCTCCTCTTCACGGCGCTTCAGACAGGCTGCCTTCGGGTTGAGGTTTCGCTCTGTGGACATAAACAGGCAGGGACGTTTATGGCTTTTTATGGCAAAATCCTCCATCTCTTCTCACGATGGAACCAACATCTGCAGTATAACGATGATCCAAATCAACCACCTTATATATTTACATGTTGGAACACGATGATGATGTAATTTAAAACAGAACTGACTGGACTAACACAAAGATTGCTCAACTTTTGTAAGAACCTTCTGAGCTACTCTACTGAGTACTACTAAGCACGCCGGTGAGAACCTTGAAAGACAGCATATCGAACAACACCACACTTCCTGTGACACTGACCTCGGACCTGTTGCTCCAGACTCAGGATGACAGCCACGGCCTGATGCAGGATCAGCAACTTAGTCTGAGGTTTGTCACTCTTCAGGTGCATCTGACACATCCTGCCCAGCTCCTTGAATGCCTCATTGATGTCTCGCACACGCAGTCGCTCCCGAGCATTGTTGGCCATCCGCCGCTCTCGCTCCCGTTCCATCTTCTGCTCAGGAGACAGGTCCTCATCATCATTGTTGCTATGGTGACCGATGGCAGGGAAGAGCAACAATGAGGGAGAGCGTGGTGGGAGAAATGAGAAGAGGAAGATGGGCACGTGAGAACCAAAGCTCATCACGTTCCGCCATGAGTAGAAGCTGGTTTCAACCTGCAGCAGAACCTGATAACAAGTCTGTTGCATGAGGTGGAGGAGAAAAGATCCCCACAACCACTTCTAAAGGCAGGAAAGACGTTCTGCTACACTGCTCCAAATATGCTTGCAGGTGTGTGTGAAAACACACACTAAATGATAATGTTTTGCTTTGGTCTGCCATTTTCTCAGGTTAAATGTTAAAAAAATATCCAATCTGAACATGTTTAATATTCTATCATGCTGTATAAAACTTTTGTTTGTGAAACACAAGACATTACAAACATTCACACACAACACACAATAAGATCATCATCATCATCATCATCATCATCATTAGTTAACCGCCACCGGTTGGATTCCAAATGTTTCAGATTTTACCTTCCTCCAGCTGAAAACTCCGTGAAGGGAAATCAACACTGTAAAGCAAATTTGATCGCGTTCTGAATTCTTTTGCCTGAATTTGCATGAATCCAAGTTGTTGGTGGATTATTGCTCCAGTGCTGACTTCCCAGCTCTCAGTGTGAGGGAACACATATTTGAGAATGTGGACTGTTGGCTCTACTCTCTTGTGTGAGAAACAGCTAAAACCAGGCACAAGACCCAGGAGAGACTAAGGGAGGAACAGGCCAGACCACTGGTCCAGCAGGAACCTTTGGCTCAGCTGAGGGCAGGGAGAGGTTCCTGCTGGACCGGAAGTCTCTGTAGGAGCTGACGTATTTAGCTGCTTCTCATCACACTTGGTCACTTCATCAAAGTCCAGAGGCTGGTTTCCAGAACACTCACAGCTTAAAGTCCTTCCTTGTGTCATTTTGAGACCAATTTTGTTTGACATGAGCAGTTTGTTTCAGGATAAAGTACTAATCTGTGTTATGATGGGGGAAAAATGAACTCTGTACATAATTAATGAAAGTGTTTCAATGCCACAAAGGCAAGAGAAAATAAAAACATCTGTTTACAGCTGCTGAGTTTCAAAGCTGCATTTATAACACAGGTAACATTACTTCCTGTTTTAATACAAGCCTTTTCTCTCTACTCCTGATGATGCAACACTTCCACAAATTATCTGTTTTATACCATAAAAAGAAGAAATATGGAAGCTCTACAAGTTATTTGGTCGTTGGTGACACTTGGACAAGGGAGGCCTCTGAGCGTGCTGATGTTTTGAGCCCAACTTAGAGTTTTGATGAGAGTGAGCGTCTGAGGGGGGTTACCTAGATCTTGACCTATCAATAGCTTTGAGGTCTTTGCTGTCCGGGTCCTCCTTCTTTGGCTCCATGGGCTTCGAGTCCTGCAGCAGGTTTTCATCCCCCTCATCCTCAGACTTGATGTCTGAGCTGACGGAGGAGGTGCTCTGGCCTTGAAGGCCCCCAGACAGAGCTGCAGGGTAATAGAGGGGGAGAGGAGAGGCCATTAGAGCTGATGCATGAGACTTAAAAATAAAAAAACAAACAAATATATATAATATATAAAAAAACAAATTGCATCAGGTTAGATATAATAAAAAATATCTTAAAACAGTAAATCCCACCCTTAAAAGGTATTTATGCTATGATGTTTTCTATCGTTTATAGTTTTTTTTTATAGGATTATAGGCTCGGGTTTTCTCAATATTATTTATATTCTTGATTTTATAATAATTAATTAGTTGTTTGATACCATTACTGGAGACTGCAGTTTGATAAAAAAAAAAAAAACAATCCTTCAAATATTTAAAAAGATATTTTATAAAAATAATTTTATTTACCTACACGTGTACAGAAGATTTTTTTGATTTGCTTTCATTTAAGTGTTTATTTGGTTTTTCAAGTAATAATTTTAACTCAAAGACAAACCTGTCTCACAGGTGGAAGTTAATAAACCTTAGATTCCCTAATAATAGAATTATCTGCTCAACATAATTAAATGTTCCCGGAACCTTAAAACTATTCTAGGATCCTAAATAATTTCCTGAAATAATTCTCATTCTTATAATCCTCAGTCACGATGCACAGGCACAGATTTGGGCTTCAAGATGGCGGCCTGGGAGAGTCCTGGTGCAGCCATGCAGCCTCTGTCTGCCTGCTTCCCCCAGAACAGTGCAGGCTTTATTTGACGTCTGTATGGATCTGTCATTGGGATGCTGCCAACATCTCAGTCAACAGAAAACACTCTCCTCGGGTCCCACACACGCGCTAGCGCGCGCTCGTCCGGCCGTCGGCCATTTTGAATCCCCGTCTGCTCGACTGAGGGCATTTTGTATGCAGCTTTGAGTGACGGCCTGTGTTTGGTTTGTGCGTGCAGCCATACAAGCGCAGTTTTGCACATAAACAGTTTCACTTTAAAAGATTGCGAAACTGTGAAAAGAGACTTTGTGCTTGTGACTGAAGGAACCCGGGTGGGCAAACACAGACACTGAAGACGTCAGAATGAGTTCAGGGGTAAAAAGAGGGCACATCTGGATCGTGGCTGCTGTGGTGATGGTTGATTTCCTGCTCACACTACATGCTGCACCATTTAGACTTGACTTAAAATATGTACATTACGCTGATTTCAGCAACTCGTGAATAAAAACAACACGGATCACCTGTCAAATCAATTACAAATGTGAATCAAATTTCTAAATCTCATCAAAAAGACCACATTAATGTGGAAATGTGAATAGAATCAGTAACATAAAATCAGAAATCTATATTTTTTAACTATTGATTTTATTTAACTAGTTTAAAATTTCAAAGTAATGAGAGGACACCACGCTGCTACTGAGTTCTTTAGCTGCCAAAAACATTTTGATGCCCTTTACTTACAGCCTCTAGACACCCTAAACTCTGTCTGCATGTGTGTGTGTGTGTGTGTGTGTGTGTGCCTCCCTCTCACCTCATTACACACTTGGCTCTGTCTGCCTTGAGCTGAACTCTGCTGCCAGCTCACTCATTTTCAGCCTCTAAAAGCAGGCTCAGGGCTAATTTGCTCCACAGTGTTCTCATATACACTCTTCCTCCTCCATATTCATATCACACACACTCACTCGTTGAGCTCGGGCGGTAAAGTTGAGGCCTGCCAGCTGAGGTCCGTATATCCGCCTGCTGCGCTCGCCTGAACCTCCCCACAACTTTGCTTTTTGATCGTGCTGTGACATCTTTAGAACCTGTACCTGCTGTCTTATCTCAATTTTTGTATTTCATTTTTTGTGTTATATTTGAGTGGTAATTTTTCTATTTTTCATATATTTTTGTTTTTTTAAATATTTTTTTGATCACTCAACATAATTTAAATGCAAATAACAATAATAATAATAATAATAATAATAATAATAATAATAATGGGATGTTAACAGCATTTGTCCATCCGTGGCAGGTCCAGTAGTCAAAATTATCTATGTATGTATTATGTATGTAATGTATGTATAAACGTCTTTTTATCGTGACACATTTAAGTCCAAAGGCTTCATTAGTGAGTAGAAATGTCAAGTATATTGAGACTAAAAGGTAATCTTACCCCGGTAGGGGTCGGGCTGGCTGAGGTCTGGCGAGGTGGCGGACTGGACAGGCAGCTGGGACACGGACACCTGACCCGCCATGGAGTGTCCAGCACGCAGACTGTCTTCTCTGTGAGAGCCCACCTGCAAGGAAAAAAGAAACATATTTTTAACGTTTAAACAACCGAATTAAGGACAGCACAGAGCACGCGGGCATGCACGGTTTTTATTTTTACAGATGTAGTTCTGTATCTGACCTGTGGAGGGCAACCTCTGCCTTTATTAGGAGTAGAAATACACACCTACACACACGCACGCACACAGACGCGCGCATACACACCAGCTCCGTAAAATAGTCTCTGACACGCAGATTCTACGTTAAAAAAAACTAAATAAAACTGCAGACTAGTCTTTCTCTTCTTGTGTGTTGAGCAAAACACTGCAAATGCAAAAGTGTGCACGTCGGTGTGTTTTGCTGAATTCCATCCATCTGTCTGACACACATCACACACATATACACATGCACGCAACAACACAACTGACAATTATCTTAATGCCCATATGTTTAATTGTGGGATTTCTAATTCCCAGAGCAGTGAGCAGCTTCCAGCAGGGACTCACTGTTTTGGCACTAGATGGGTTCTGTGTGTGTGTGTGTGTGTGTGTGTGTGTGTGTGTGTGTGTGTGTGTGTGTGTTTGTGTAAAATGCCAGCTTTATCATGGCGTCCCGCGGTTCACAATAGTCTTTTTTCTAATTTGAACACGTCAGTGAGACAGTTGCTCGATGCATTTTAGTAACAGATGATAATAAAGAATATGTATTATTTTATGTATTATTTAATGTATTATTTTAGTGTCTCTGGGGCTTCAGGATTCCTCAACACAGCAATAGTTGTTCACAGAAAAGCATCTTATCTAAGCTGCTATTTGCATTAACATACAGACCAGAGCAGATTTATTGGCAGTGAAAGTGTTAAAAAATGAAAATGACTGCAGCAGAACCACACGTGTGTTCTTTGTCCTTGTCCAAACCTTCCGCCTACATTATCCACGATGCAACAACAGCTGACAGCCGCTAACTGCTAACCTCTCTCAGTGATCAGGAGCGGCCTGCTCACTTTTCCTAACTCCCCTCCTCCTTTGGTAGAAAAATAAGGACACCTGAGGCTGGGAGAAACTAAACGGTTAGAAATGGTTTAGCCCCACCCACCGGGATCAAGCTGGTTATTGCGAACTATCTGCAGGTCATCCGTGCTTGTTGTTTTAAAGGATTTTTGCTGTTATTACTTGAAAGGAAAGGTGTAACTCCAAGTTTAATGTGACTACTTATAAACGACAAGTAAAAGTGTGTCAGAAGAAACATCCCTGGCCTGTTTTTCTCATGTTGTCTTGAAGCCAAAGTGTAAATAAAGTTGTTGTGAAAATCCACCTCCCCTCCCTTCTCCTGTTATTCCAGCTGGCTGACAGTGAGGTCTTGGCCACCACATTCCAAACTCCCCCCTCGCTCCCTACAAATATCACAAAATGTCGCCCGGCTTCGCTGCGTGCATGCTTGTGTCTCTGTCCTCTTGTCTATCCATCCACACGTCTGCTCGCTCCTTTATTCATTATTTGCCTCCTCTCTTTCTCTTTCTTTCCGTTGCCTGCCTTTCATCACCGGCTGGATTCCCAAATGTAAAATGTCAGCAGAGAGGGAGACAGAGAGGGCGGTGTACATTTTTAATGGAGAGCTTTTATATTTTCACAAGTCTTCCTTCCCTCTTCCTTCATTTGGTTCATCGAGGAGAGGAAGATGAGACAGATGGAGGAGAAAAACTATAAATAAATTACAAATAAATGAATGTGGCACATTTGAGCTGAGACAACAACGTTGCCATGCCCACTCAGCTGGGTTCAGGACAGCCGACTGGCAGTACCAGTTGACTGTCTGGGTTTCACTTTTATCAAAAGTCCAATATGTTGTTTTTTTTGTTAGCATTAACACCTAAATTAAACCTGCTGGAAAAAGAGTGCTGCTGGTTAAGTCTGATTTAACCAGTGGTGCTTTCAGGGATGCTCAGATCTCTGAGCGTTACACAATCACCTATGGATTTTGGGAAAATCCATGCTTCCTTGATTTAGGTTTAAATACACCGCAGGTGCTGGAGGGTCCTGGAATGCAAAATCCGAGAAAGCTTTTAGGAGGGAAGATCACAACATGTCAGAAACTCCACATTTTGATGAGCTCACACTAAGATAATTGATGCTAATGAAAAACTGTTCACAGAATCCTGCCTGATTATGTGATAAGATCTGTTGTTGCTTTGTCGCAATACAATACAATATAGTGACGCTAGATGGGGAGAATTTCAAACTAAAATTTTTTTCTTTGTTTTACCTTAAAAAAATGTGGCACATTTTGCTGGGACTTTTCCAGTTAGAGGATACTGTTCTTCAGAGGGAGAAATTAGGTTAACGGCCCCTCACGCCTGCAGGGAAACTAAGCTGTTGAACAAAGGCTACACAAGGCCATGAAAAGTAAAATAAAAATAAAGAGGATAAAAAGAAACTCAGAAAGAAATGAAGAGCGGTAATTTAAGACCAAGCATGAGTGAGTGATTGATAGTCGTGCACAGAAAAGGCAAAAAGTCCAGCGGAAAATACTGCTTTCCCCCTGCAGTCAGTAGAAACAGTCCTGAGAGCAGCTACACACCTTAAACAAACTAATTTAGAGTGTAAGCGTCCCGCGATGACATTGATGTCTTCATTAGAATCCCAATGAGAACGTCATCAATTTTGTTGCCTGAATTCAGTCGATTCTCTAAACACAAAATGGTGCAAAGTCTCTCTGTAGAAACCGAATACTTGATAAAGATCACCTACACACACACACACACACACACTCTCTCTCTCTCGCGCGCTCTCTCTTACACACACACACACACACCCTTCACACAGTCAGTGTGGTAATAAATCCATGGTGCTGTCCGTGGTGCTGAAGTAACATCTGTCTGTCTGTCTGTCTGTCTGTCTGTATGTCTGTCTGTCTGCCTGCCTGCCTTTCTGTCTGTCTGTCTTGCTCATTGATATCGTATATTCCACATATATTGCTTTAATGTTTTATTCCAAATGTGTATGTTTAACATTTGTGTCATTTCCAATCCACAACCTCTTAAAACCATCTTAATACTGTTACAATAACAGAGAGAATATTTATGTTTTCCAGAGAAACAGTGAAATTTTTTTTGACTCTGCGTTAGTATTTCGTCTGGAACTCCAGTAGCCAATTATCAGGCTCATTAAACTTTATTTATCTAATTATCTTCATGACCACATGACTGCACACAAATGTCCAGTGGTGGTGGTTTGTTTTCACCCCAAATACACCCATTACACAGCTACTGGAGATAAACATAGGCTGTATGTTTCTACTCCAGGCTGCTGCTGCTTTTTTGATCCAGTTCTATAAATTTCTATGAGCTCAGATAAATAAAGGACCATTGAGTGTAATAACATTTATGAATGTGAATTTAAATAACACAGGTTATAATCCATTTCATTTAGTGGCTTAAATATTAGTGGAAACTCTCTGCGTAAACCTCCCCGTTTCTCATAGATGCTGAAAAAACCAGGGTGACCTGAAGGCACCGTCGGAGACAGACACTGGAGCGTCGCAATGTTGATACTGGAACACTGTCGAGGAGGCTAATGATGAGCACCAACAGTCGGACTTTCTTAATGTCAGATCATACTACAGATGCTAGCGATGCTTTTTCATCTCTCTCGGCTTCTCTCTCTCCTGCAATAGCGAACCACCTGTTTTCCCAGAGTTATGACCTCAGCCTGCAGGCGTCTCTGCCTAACACTGCCAAACTACATACAGCTGTGCGTGTGTGTGCGTGTGTGTGTGTGTGTGAGCGGAACATAGGAAGTAAACATGCCATAAAATGTGCATCATTACCAAACAGAGCTTACAAACACGGCAGAGGCAGCAGACAGAGCGCATATGTAAAGAAATATATGATGTGTCAACATAAACATCTAGACAGAGACGGAGATGAAGGAGGAACAGAGTGAAAGACGAGTGTGGAAGAAACAGCCTGGATGTTGATTTCATTTAGGACTTTAACATTTTATTCCACAAAAAATATTAATTGGTAGCATCAACTAGTTAATTAACTGAGTTCTATTTGTAAAAGATGTATTTCTGTATGAAAACTGAAGCAGAGATTATGTTACATTCTCTTGATACGTCTCTGCAGGCCTGCATGCAGTTAATGGTCTAAAAACTGACCTTCGGTGGAATTACATCATCAGTAACAAAGTTAATTCCCGTTGAAGCTCCTTGTGAAAACTAACCCCTACCTACAGTGTAAAAATGTCCCATCTTGCTCTCCTCTATGTAAATAACTGTAACTTTTTCTTCTAAATGTGCTTTAAATTCATTTTCTACCCATAATATTTGATGGTGCAACTATAAGATGCTCCCATTGGCCTCATTTGTCCAGATTCTATCATTGTTCTGCCTGAGGGAGTCCCAGCGTTGTTACAACAGGACGCTTGTTCTCATGACATTGTGGGTTCGACCTCCTCACGCTCACTTCAGCCACGGAGGAGGAAAGATTGAGCGGGTTGTGTTCGGCATATTTGGCATCTGGCTGTTTGTCAAATTTAATTTGAACCGTCTCAACATTTGTGCGACGGGAGCCGACAGCGGGGAAGTTTACTGTAAACTCAAGCTGAGGTCCTCATTTGTGGTCTCTGAAGAATGTGGCCAACAGTGGTTCACACACCTGTGAACCTGCCACTTGGAGATGTGACAAACACATTTTTGCAGTTCTCTTGTTTTCCTGTTGATATTTGTGATCTAATTTTACCAAAGAAGGATGTTTAGAACATGAATTGAATCCTTTTATGCAAAAACCGCAGTGGTGAACTGTGCCTATTATATATTATCAGCATATAAATTTGAGTTGTGTGGAAGGATGAAGCTCTGCTCTAAACATTTCCTCTCTTTCTTTTGCTGCCAGACTTCAACAGAGGCTGTCTGACATGTTTCTGAGGCTGTCTGACATGTTTCCATGAGCAGGTAGTGCACAGGAGGTTGATCACCACCCGTTTGCTGCTAACAGCTGCCTGCTGCCTCCACCAGAGGAGCCCTCAGACAGCGTAGCACACACCTCCACTCAGGGCAACGCGCCACTCTAAAACAGGCTAATCTACAGACATAACACACAGGATTACTATAGAACTGGAGACATTTTCCTAGAGGTAGATTCTTATAGAAGGGTGGGATCAGAGTTTAATCCTGGATGATTTAGATCACCGAAAGAGGCTAAACTAAGCTCATTATCTACACATTTTAGATGTATAGATAAATGTTGTTGACATTTGAACCTAATAATAAATGGCTAATAATAATAAACAGTTGAAAATGTTAAACAGTTGGGATATTTCAGACTTTGGAAGGAACCTGGAAGAATTTTGTGAGCAGGTTAGAGGAAAAATACTAAACTACTGCTAAATAAAGGGAGGCCGGCTGGAGGTTCTACAGAATGGTTCCTGATTTTTTTTCAGTCAGAATGCAGGAAGGACAACAAAAATACATACAAACAGGAAAGAGAGAGAGAGAGGGAGGGAGAGAGAGTGAGAGGGAGGGAGAGAGAGAGGGAGAGAGAGACAGCTGGACAGATATGCGTGAGAAGAAGATAATCTCTGTGGGAGCCAACACACACACACACACACACACACGCACACACACACACACACACACACACACACACACACACACACACACACAGAGACACACTCTACCACAGGTGCTCTCCATTTAGAAAACAACACTTCAAAGTAAATACTTTAATTAAGACCAGAGAGGGGGCATGTGGGGGTGGGAGCTTAACCCCATGGTAGAGCCCCCTACAGGCTGTTGTGTTCATGACATCTGATGTCAACTGTTCTTCACGGATCTGATGGTTGATGCTGAGTTGCTGGTGCGGTTCAGCCACTGACACATCTCTCTTGTCTCCCTGAATGTATGTGTGTGTGTGTGTGTGTTTTCATTGCTTTTATAATGCTTTCCCTGCTCCTCTCTCTCACTGTCCCTCCCTCCCTCCTCTCTTCATTTCTCTCTCTATCTCACATGTCACGCAGCTTTTTAAACCCTCATGTTGTAAGTAAAAAGTGTAAATTGAATATGGAAAATGCTACTGTTCTTTATTGAACCTTTCTGTTTCCTTCTTTGATGCTCTGCACTTCTGATTCCATGAGCCATTTCAACCACGTGACGGACATATAAGTTATCAATTATTTTTAATAATTGTCAGCTGCTGGTCGGAAAGTAAAATGCTTCTCTTATTTCTGCCATTCAACCACCAGTGGCACGACTGGGCTGCAAAACTTAGTCTGAGAAGCATCTTTGAATGCTGGCAGGAACACGGATTGCCCGACCTTTCTGTTTAAGATGGTATCCAGCTCCTTCATATTCATATCTTCAAAGAGCCAAATGCCTCCATTTCTTGTGCTGCTGAGCAGATTTTCATGTATTTTTTATGTAGTTTTTTCTTCAGGTCAGGACTGAAGTCAAAGTTAACCGTGTTATCATGATCGACATGTTCTAGTAGGTAGGTTTTGGTCAAAATGTGCCTGTTTTCTAGAAAACAAATTACATTTTTGTTTTAAAAATGCAGCATTTAGCACAGGCTATGGTTAGAAAAACAAAAAATCTTTGTGTGATAATATAGTCAAAGGTTGACGATATGGATTAATACGAAAGTGAAAAAAAAATACTACATGTAATAAAATCCGTGAAGCATGTTTCAGTTACTTATTTTCTTAATTACTTTCATTTACATAAATATAGATTAAGGTAGAACAGAATTAATTAAGCCATTTAAAACTTGTGTGCCACTGCTTTAACACCACACAAGCACTCAGGTACTTCTATCGTTGTGAGGACTTTCATCGCTATAATGCATCACCCAAATTCACACACACACACACACACAAACACACACACACACACACACACACAGAGTGGTGGAGCTCCTACCATGAGCGAGTGTCTGCTGGCTGACAGCAGTCCAGTCCCGTACCCGCTCCCCAGAGCACCCATGGCTCCATTGTGCGTATGTGCGGCCCCGATGAGGTTGTGCATGTCACCGTGCCCGCTTGTCATTCCTGTGGACGGTCCCACCGCATGGCTCCTCAGCACGTGGATGGCGTCGTCCAAACGCTCCAGACGATCCTCAATACGACTCGGCTGCGGAACAACGCAGTCAGAGATGACTAGAAGCTAACTTTCATGAGTCAGCCCATTAATTCATCTGATTTTTGTGCCTGACTTTGCAGCTGCCTCTGAACACAGCCTGTGACATCCTGATATATTTCTGTAAATTCAGAACTGACTGAAATAATAATGTAAAAAACATGGCTTAATATTTAGAATCAAATAAGTCCTGAGTGCAAATGCTGTCTGGAAACTATAAAAAATCACATGAAAGGATCCGACTCATGAGATATTCCTGAAACAGCGCGAACACGTTTCAGGTTACATTCAGTCAGCCCCATAAGCTCAACAGTCGCAGAATGGCTAAGAAAAAAATCCAGTTGAACAAAAAGATCCCAGCTGTGTGAGAAACCTCTGCTGGTTTAGGGACATACAGCATAAGTCATTAATGCTAACCAGAGAGTGCAGCGGGGCCTCGTAGTTCGGTGACGACGCTCCCTGTCCGCCATTCCTGGACCAGACAGCTGAACTGGCAGCTAGGAGAGGAGACAGAGAGCAATGAAGAGGAGAGGTGGACACCTGAAGGCTGCTGGGAGAACTTTACAGTTAGAGCCACAAGGTTAGCAACATTCTGTCAGAGTCTGAGCTCAGGGGCTCTTGTCTCAGTGATGCATGCTGGGAGGAACATGTTGAACTGAGACAATAGGTGGAAATCTGTGATGAGAGCACAAAAAAAGAAGCCGGTCTGCATTTATATATGTACGAGGGAGAGAGAGACAAAACAAACCAACTCATATCTCATAACAGAAATGCTAATTTTTCTGGTTTGTTTTTGAAAAGTGGCTGATTAGCATGGGCCCTCTGCAGAATAAACAGGCTTTGTGTCTCTGCTCTCCTTTGCTTTGTGTTGTCCACTGCTCTGAAGGGTTCTAGCTGGATCGACAGGACTCATTAACTGGTAGAGGGAGGACAGACAGAGACTCGCGTGCGTGAATAGGAGGCTGTGAGTGATGCCTTCAGGTACACGGACGCCTCTCACGGCCTTTAATTCTGAGCTGAGCTGGTTTGTTTCCCTGGAACAATGTGACTGTGATGGAAACGAACTTGGGACGGACCGTTTAATAATTACATCACTTCTGTTCAGCTGCAGAGGGGAAAAAGTAGTGACTGAAAGAAACGTTTGAACAATGGCAGGAATCAAGGTGTATTAGCCAGGACAAAGTACAAAAGCATGTTTGCAGAGTCCAGCTGTCAAAGTTGATGTTTCACCTCATTTTCTGGCCTCCTATAAGCAAAATGTACAGCTGTGCCGTAATGCTGACTACTGCAGGGAAGTGCTGATGTCATTCCTTGGAACTCAGTCTTTCTCTTCGGCTCACTGTGATCCTAGCGAGAACCTAAGCTTGAATTCGGCTTCATATTCTGCGAGAACCCACAGCTGAAAGTACGATTGCACCTTCCAGATGTAGCAGCTCACCAGCGAGTGCAGACGTGCACTGATGACAGGGATCACATGGGATTTATTAAAGGGGTTGAACCCCAGCAGTCTCAGTCAGTATAATAATTCTAAAGTAAATTGAATTTTAGATGTTGATTCGGAGCCTTGCCTCCACCCAACAGGACATCACAGTCTGGAAAACTACAAAGATTTGTCATCAGGACACTGGTCACGACTGTTGTCCTTTCTCTGCGTCCCTTCCACCGTCCATGGGCCCTCTCTCTTCCTTTCCTGGGGCCTCAGCTGCCCTAAGCCCCAGTCTCTCGCTATAAGTCTGATCTCATCTTATTAGCTTCTGCTTCCCTCTTTTAAGTGTCTTGCTATTTTGTCTGACACGCTTTACTCTCTGTTCTTCTTTATTCATATTACATGCCCATTTCCATATGCTAATTAATGAATAATCACCTGGGTACATTCATGTGCAAATACAAATAAATGTGTATATTAAATGGTGGGGCAAATTATTCCAAGTCCGACAGTGTAAAACACCCTTGTAGAATTAGCCTTGGATATCAATTTGCATGTAGTTTGCCTTTAATAGCTTCATTTCTAATTTGTAAAAAGTGGAGTAACTCTGACATAATGATAAACACCAATTAGGCTATGGTTTAGCAGGCAATATCCCAGGCAGCTATAATGAGGAGGAGGAGGAGGAGGAAGCAGGGAGGGAGCTCATGTTTGCAGAGCCGGTAGGTTTGTGAACAATATGTCGAAGTAGTTTTTGTAATTAAAGCTATCAGTCAGTGGGCGCGGCACAGAAAATACCCGATGTGTGTGCACAGCAGCGGCAATTACAGACAAATCTGACACAATTATTATTAGGACAGTCATTTTTCACTTTAAGGAGAAGAGGGCTTTTCAAAAGGGGGGTAGCTGGAAGGAAGAAGAGAAGCAGCAGAAAGAAGAAGGTCATATACACCCTTTCAGAATAAAATTCTCTTAAAAACACACTAATTTAGGTTACTACATATAACCTGCTTTATCTCCTGTTTGTTGCCTTTCACTTCCCAGAGCTGTAAGTCATGGAAACAAGTCCTTTAATGTGACATGAAGGCATTAAAAGTCTGAAGTCTGTTAAAATCTGTTTTTAGTCACATCACAAGTGAACCTGAGTCAATACTGGAATATGATGGAACTGGAAACAACCACAGCGTCTTTAAGACATCCGTGAAATCCCTGCTCTCAACTTTCCGTGCCACCAAGACACGAGTTTACTTGTCCTTTTCCTGACTGCCTTATCCCTTTTGAGGTCATGGGGAGACAAACTTGTGAAAACAACAATATCAGCAAGTTGAAAATTCTCCTCTTATGGCTGTCTGCTTGGCTGTGACCCAGTCCAGAGCTGATGATGCGGAGGTTTGGAGGGTGAGTCTACCTGTGAGGGAGGGTGGGGAGCCCACTGGGGTAGAGGGGTTGGAGGAGAAGCTGTTGTTCGTGTGGTCCGGAGAGTAGATCTACGGAGAAACAAGCAAAGAGCACAAGTCAGGCCGCCGCGTAGGGTCGCTATTACACCGGTGAAACACCCAACAGGTCCGTGTGCATGTGTGCACGTGCACTTACGGATGCGAGTGCTTTGCCCAGGGCGTCTCCTGTCTGAGAGCTGCTGGCTGCCGAGCTCTGTGCACGGTTAGCTGTGGGACACACACACGCGCACACACAGAAACACATACTTAACGGACAAGAGAATGAATTTTTATGAATAAATACTTCACTACCGCATCTTCAAGCTAGGCAGGTTTTAAAGGATCCATCTTTAAGCTTTTCTCAGTGTGCACCCATCCATGAATCCACGCAGTATTCAGCTCCTTTACAGCTTTTGTTTGAATTTTCAGACCTGGACGAACCGATGCTGAACAAACCGGTGGCTCGTGATCACAGATCTGCTCGTATCGCACTTTTCAAAAGGATGTAAATTATTTTCTCGGACACTCAAAGTGATGATGGATGAATGTGCATTGGGAATTCCACTCATGACATCATTACTGACACCAGTCAAATGTTGCTGTGAACGGCGGCGAGGGCGAGGGCTCAACAGCCGTCCACATTCATCTGCGTTTAGTCCTCTTTTCACTGGCTGTCAGCGCGCGCCAGGATGTGTTAGTGTCTGTGCAGGAACTCACTCTGGCCTTCAGGTTTACCAGATCTGTTTCACACACTTACAGAGCACGCAGGCTGGACAGGAAGGAAGTGACCTCACTGGTCCAGATGAGCGCCCACACACACACACACACACACTGCTCACAGCTCATCTCCAATGGTTGAACCCAGATGGAAAGTTTACGCTCGCACACACAAGTTAGGATGCACAGCAAAAACACATGTTTTCATGGCAAATGAATCCATTAGAGAATTTGGCAGGAGTGGACGTCTTTAAGCTGTGTGTGAAAGAGAGAGAGAGAGAGAAAGGGAGAGAGAGGGAGTAAGACAGGGAGAGACAGAGAGACAAAGGGAGAGAGACAGGAAGCAGCATATGTTTTGGGGTTAAAGCCTCATGTCTCACTCACGCCATACCACTGGCCTAGTAAACCATCCAAGGGATTACTGTTACCAACACACACACACACACACACACAAATACACACACACACAGTCGATGCATAATTTACAACATGTGCAGGAGAAAATCTTTTTCATAAATGAGAGCTTACAGCCACTGAGGAGGAGCGCATTCATGAGATGAAACTGATTTACGTGCGTTTGCCGGTGCCCTATGCTTCCTTTACTTTATCCCGCGTCCAAATTACACAATGTCCATACATTTTGTGCATATACAACATTCAACAGCTGTTGGTGCACAAGAAATCAGAGAACTTGTTACCTCTCGTATAAAACGGACCAAATTACCATATCTGTGCTGTGACAGACAAGATTTAAAACAAAACTAATCTGGAGCGATGGACCTGATTAAAATAGTAGGTGCCTAGCAACCATTACTGTTTTTTAGGCTTGAACAGGCGGCTGCTTCTGCTCTCAGTCATGACTGACATGGATCCACAGCAACGAACACTCACTTGTTTACAAGTGCAAAATCAGCTCGAACAAACACGTGTCAGTTTTTTGGCTTTCCAGTGTTACTTAAATTTATCGAAATAATCTGTGCTGTGTTTTCTATTAATTTCATCGTGTGTTTACAGTCGTGTTCCCTTGCCGGCATGTGTTTGATACTGTTGTGGAATGTGGGATATGTCATTCAACCAAATCTTGAGCCTTTTCCCTTGAGTGTAAACTGTCATTTTTCAGTGGTTTAAATCATCTGAGTGTAATCATGGCAGAGCGCGTGTTGCTCTCAGAATGGAAAGGATTGATAATTTGGTTTTACAAGCATTTAGTGTTCCTGTCTTAGCTATTTGGATTCTACTAAAGCAACATGAGAACCACAGCTGTTGCTCTGTGATGGAAAAATCCATCATTTCAACAGTTAAACAATCCTGAACCCCAACAAGCTTTGGAGTAAAAATCAGCAATGGAAGGTTTATCAAAACGAGCTTGAGATACGAGGAAGCAGAGCTCTGATAGGAAGTCACGAGTTGAGTCTCAATGGCAACCTGCCGCGTTTGACACTTGATATTGCGGATTTTGATTTGAAGAAAGTCAAGTTTCAGTTGAGCTGAAGGTCAAGTAACTCAGAGTCAAGTCCAAGTCATCAGTCAAGTAGCAACGCTGAGCCAAGTCCATGTCTGCAGTCTGAAGTCACAGCTCTGAGAAGTGTAAAAAGCCTCCCTATTAATTAAACCCACATCTGACTTCAGATCAGTAAGTGCATCCCACTGCAGCTGTGTCATGCTACGGCCTCAGAGCTCAATGCTAACGTTAGCAGCTAATGCGGTTAGCGTCTGGCAAAGCAATCACAGTCAGCAATAAAGCTCTCTTGAAGACGGGGGCCGTCAGCCCTCGTGATGAGCAGCGCGTGTCTTACCCATGATGCTGTCTGTGCCATTGGTGGCAGCTGTGCAGGAGGCGGTGCTGTAGTGATTTGCCCCGCCCCCACTGCCACCTGCTCGGTGGAAGCTGGACATTGGTGGAAGGCTGGAGCTGATATCTGCAGACGAGTGTGAGGGGTAGCTCTGCAAAGATACAACAGTTTAGACTGACATATACGCTCTTTTATTTGCTGATCACTTACTTTTATGAGGCTGGAAGATTCTAGGCTGACTAAAAGATTCACAGCTTCACATTTGCTAACAATTATCAAAGTGTCATTTATTGTCAAATCCTTTTGGAAGTCCAACAGACTTTGCAGCTGTTTGTTGCTTATATAATCGCCTTTACAAGGGTTTAAATTCTACACCTTCCAGTCACCACTGACGCACAGCTTTAGTGTGGTTAATCACTGTATTAGCACAGGAAGACACACATGTGTCTCTGCAATGACTCAACATTTCCATAACAGAGTAAACTAATAGTTTCACTTTTAACTTTCATAAATTGCCACTACTACGATCTGGGCTTGAACATCTAAATATTTAATCCCCTCCGCCACTGTTTGGTCCTCTAAGTAGACAATTGAACATGGAAAAGGGTTAGCTAATTAGCTGAGCACTGCTGCTGTCAGTCAAATATTGCACTATTGTACTTGGTCCCTGAACGCACCACCGTCGTCACCCTTGTGTTATGCTTCTGCTCACCAATCTGTCGTGAGGGTGAATCCCACAGTAGGAGGAGCTCTGGGAGGGGCCGTGGCCCGAGTTCCCACCACCAAGCATGCCGCCATGGTAACCCTGCTGGCTCATACTGCTACTACTGCTGCTCCAGGGATCGCCGCTGTGGTGGCCATCTGACAGGGAGACATCCAGAGGGAAAGGTCATGCTTCAGTTTCATCTCGGTGCAACTTTACAAACCCACTCAGTGCGTCTACGTTTAGTTGGATCTGACCCCCTCGAAGCAGTAACCTGATTTCAGAAGCTGCCTCTGTTCTCCTGGTTTAACATGGTTGGTGTCTGGCAGTTTTGTTTGCAAATGTACATGAAATAAATCAGACCCAACGAGAGAATCCCGTCTCAGGCTAATGGAAAGTGTGGGTCACACCTGCAAAGCTAATCTTTCAACATATACACTTTGTTTACTGGAAGAAGCTGTAGGAGTCTGCATTTATAAGGCCCAAACTGGTAAAGAAATGACCTTATTTAGGATTAAACATAGCATAAAATATACTACCAATTGATATGAACTCTTTGGGGGACACTTTGGGGTCATTTGAAATGTCTTTGTTTATTATATTATCTATGTAAAATTATTATTCGTTTCTACATGTTTCTCCTTTCTTGGAGGGTTGGGATCTATGTCGGGACATCGTCATCTCACTGCTTGGAACAATGTCTACTACAAACTAGAAAAACAACAAAAAAGATGATTTCACTGTTTTGTATGCTGATACTAGAGAGAGCGAGAGAGAGGTAGTGTACCTGGCATGAAGAACGAGCTTGGGAAACCAGAGCTGGGGGGTTTGGAGGAAGGATAGCCTGGTGAGTCTCTGTTATAGTCGGCTGTGCTGGCAGACGGTGCATAAACCTGGAACAAAGATAACAGGACAGAGCAGGTCACACGTCTGTCCATCTCAGCACAGAAATATGGCATCTTACACAATTTGGAAAAGCAGAGCACACTTTTCAGTCATCAGCCATTTTCTTTACTATAGATAAACTCTTAAAATAATTCCATTTTCATGTGTAAGTTATCACGTGTTAAAAATGCTAAACAGGGCGTAACATGGGCCGAGTTGTGAGCTGCTCATTGAAGCTACATCAGTCGTGCAGCAAATAAGCAGCTAAAGATGAGGATTCAGGCGCGATGGCAGCCTGTCAGCATTCAGAACAAGCCACATTGTTCCTCAGCAGCACAGCGGCTGCATGAGATCACAATGCCTGTGTTTGGTCATGGCTTCAACCGGGGGTCCCCACAGTATGCCTCTGAGAGTGAGTGTGTGTGTGTGTGTGTGTGTGTGTGTGCATAGCGTGCGAACAGTCAGCCATGACGCGTACACGCACCGCATGACGCAAGCCCCTCAACAGCTGTTGAAAACGCTCCTCTTGCCCCCCCAAATAACTGACATGAAAATGAGAAACGTGCACCACAGCTCCACCTAATCTAGCTCGATCCTCTACAGCAGACATGGATTACTTTGTTAACTCAAGATTATTTGCATATGGCTAGAACACAGATGTGAGGAAACTAAAAAAAATCCCAAATATCATCTACTTCCATCGTTCCATGTGAGAGATGATTAGAAACAGGAAACAGCCTAAAACACTTTTTGTAAAACATAAACACCCCAAAAGTGCTCATTATTTTAACTGAAGCTTTCAGTTCCCTCTTAATTCAGCTCACTTTGAATTATTACTCGATGTGTGCCTACAGCAGGTAAAACTAAAGCAGCCAAACTGCAAAAGCAGATCTTTAGCATTAGCATGCTCTCCTGTGAGGAAAGGACTGTTCATTTAATAAATACAACAACGTCATGCATCATTCCTGTGTGTATGGTTATGAAATAAGCCTGAAATCTTAATAATTCCTAAAAAAGATGCTCTGATATTCTGTATGTGGTGTGTGGAATGGCTAAAATGATCATATTTTATTATTTACAGCTGAATTTTGTAATTCTCAATTAGAAAGTAGGCACATTGTATATTATACATGTATCTATTTAATTATATTTAAAAAACAGATTTTAATCTCTCCATATAATGTTATTTGTCATAAACTCACATATTAAATTGGGACTGTATTTATTATGAATTATTTTCATTTGGATATTGTTTTGATTGCTTTGGCATGGGAAGGGGGGGGGGGGGGGTGCTGGAGTTGAGGGATTGGTACCTTGCTCAACAGAACCTCAGCATTGCTCCAAAGGTGTTGTGGCACCTTATCCTAGCAGAACTGAGCTACACACACACACACACACACACACACACACACACACACACACACACACAAAAATACACACGCAAACTGTGGGTATTGGGACTGATCATTTCAACGACCAGGTGGTAAAATAAACGCAACAATTTCACAGTGAATCGTGAAAATTCTACAAACAAAAGTCACACACATGCATGCAAACTCACACACACACACACACACACAGAATTTAAAAAAAGAATACACGGATGTAAGGTGCTATAAGGCTGGTCCCTTTCCCACACACACACAGACACACACACACACACACAGTATCTGGAGATGTCATTAGAGCCAGAGTAACCTCCCCTCAAACTTCCTCTCCTCCTCCCTTGTGACAACATCGTTTGCTGATGATAAAACCACATTTATTGACCAAAGTCTTGTGAGGAAACAAACAGCTTCAGACTCGAGGAGCTGCTGGTGAAAAAGTCCAGTCCAGAACTTTTCATGGACCTTGATTTAAGCTGCTGATGAAGCTCTGTGATTTGTGCATTGTTGTGATTGTGTTACAGACAGAAACAGGTGCAGAGTGTGTCCAAGTCTGAGGAATGCAGAGAGACATAACACACACACACACAGACACACACAGACACACACACACACACACACGCACACACACGCACACACACGCACACACACACACACACACACACACACACACACACACACACACACACACACACACAGACTAGTATCAATATTCCCACAGTTAGTGAAGTAGATCATGATTCAGTCTGAGCCACTCCTGATACTGGTGTGATTCCTTTGACACAGGGGAACCAGAAACCTGTGAACCGCCTGATGAAGAAATTTATATTTTGAGACGTGTCCTTTGCGTCCCCCCGGCT
This sequence comes from Takifugu rubripes, assembly GCF_901000725.2. Taxonomy (NCBI): domain Eukaryota; kingdom Metazoa; phylum Chordata; class Actinopteri; order Tetraodontiformes; family Tetraodontidae; genus Takifugu; species Takifugu rubripes. The sequence continues at coordinate 644,979 of NC_042290.1, forward strand.
CAGGACACTGCATACAGGAACCTTCACATTCATGGTTTAATGCATCGCAGCATGAACCTCACTGATCATCTGCAAGCATGTCGGGATGGAAACATCCATTCTTGGTAGAAAAAGATGGGAGAAAAATCCAGTTGAGGTTATGTCTGAAGACAGGCAGCACACGAGTTCCGAGAAGATCAGAGATTTCATCAAAGTCTCTGCCTGCCCCGCCTGGAGCGAGGAGACAGGAAAACAAAGACACATTCCAGTCAGAACGTATTCCTCATGGAGTTACAGGCAAAACCAATCGGACCCGAAGCTGCTGTAATCGTCTGACCTGCACCAAAGGTGATACTGTAATAAACACTAAAGAAACCCACAAACATCTGGAATCAAAACACAAAGAACTCTTAGGAACGGAGACCAATAGGACAGGAATAAATTATGGGAGTAATCGGAATAACATTTGGCAGCAGTGACAGCGCTGCTGGGTTCTGTTCTACAGGAAGTAAAACACACGAAACAAACAAAAGAAAGATGGAGCAGCGGAGAATAAAGGGACCCTTTTTGTAGTTGTTTAGTGTTTGTTGCTTTTTGTCTCCAAATGTGGCGAGCATGTGTTCAAGCTCAACTTCTGAAGGACACCAGGAACGATGAGAATGAGCAGAACACGAAAAAAGGAGGAGCTCCTCTTCCTCCTCTTCCTGTTCTTCTTCAACACTTTTTTGCCTTACTAAATTTTTCCAGATTCACATTCCAGCTCCACTTCCATCCCATGCAGGTCATCAAATTGTGATGATTCATCATGAACCTCTTGCATCCAGATGTGCACTGTAGCCTCTGGGTCAATGACATGCAAAGCCTTTCCTGATGTCCGGCAGCTTATTTGATGTCCGTTAATGACACTCAACATTTAGGCTTCATGAGTCAATTCTATGTCTGAGCTTTAGCACTGAGATCAACCAGGTCATTCCAGACAACATCCCTCTGAAATTCCCTCTGAAGGACTCTTGAACTTCCACTTAAATGGAAAACACCGGACTGCTTCTGGTGTGGGATGGCGAAAATGCAATGCAGAGCCATCGTGTTATAAAGTGTGATTGACCCTCCAGAGAGCCTGGGTTCCTCCGCCGGGTGTTACTCTTGTGTAATTGGCTGTCTTTAGTCAGCAAACTCATGTACCATTAAATATGAATCATTGTGGCAACTGCTTTGCAACTTTGGGCTACAAATGTTAGCATGGTGTAGAACTATTCCCATGATTCTCCTCTGCTCCTGCGACTGCTGCCTCTCTTCTCTTTAGCTACCTCACCGAGAAAAGGTCTCACCTCTGTTGAATCTGGGCCGAGGACATGTTGATGCATGGCTTTCCTACATGGCCTTCCTAAACTATTCCCAGGAAAAAAGCCACCTGTCAGCAGACGGTGAGGGCGGACTGAGGAGATACCTGGCAGTGGTGCAACCCAACCACGCCTCAAACCCAGAGCTTCAAGAGCATCTGGGATGGGACATCTTTGACAAACTGCTCGCTAAGAAAGTCAACAGGCTGGACCACAGCTGAGCCATCGGGACCGAAGAGCTCACATACAAGGTATCTAATTATGGAAGGAGCCTGGATCCAAAGTCCATAAGGTGCCCAAAACAAGCACATTTAAGAGAAAGCTCGTGTTTTTAAAATAAAGAGTGGCCGTATGACCAATCAGCAATGTTGCTGTCTTGGTTTCACTCTCTCATTGCACACACACACACACACAGGTTGCACAGCGCTGTGGTAGCCACACACACACACACACACACACACACACACACACACACAGACCACGCTTCATCCGAAGCAGATGTGCTGGAATGCGAACACTCAAAGGAGCAGTCACGAAACCTCTTGACAGACACACATGTACACATGTGCATGTACACACACACATGTGCATGCACACACACACACACACACACACACACACACACACACACACACACTAACGTGCACACACATACACACAGGCAGCTGCACCTGTGCCTGTCCAGTTTTTTTTTTTTTGCTTTTTCCCTCTCTCCCTCCTCCTGGCTGTCCTCTGTCCTCCTTCATTTCTCATCGGCTGGTTTCACTTAAATCTCATCCCAACACACCTTCACACAAACAGTTTAACACCACACTGATTCACACGTGCACACAAAGGGTGAACACATACATTTCTGTGAGAGTCTGAATCAATGTGCCAACGCGTTTAGTATTAAAAAGCTCAGATTAGCATGTATCTATCTCGTCCCTCTCTTGTCTCCACCTGTAGAGGCGTGACACATGCCCACTGACCACTCGTGCCACACCACTCTGAGCTAATCTGGAGGCGCACGTGGGAAAGGAAATCAAACGTGCTATGGAGGGATCAAACGTATTTGGGGGCGAGAGGGGGGCTGTTTTTTAGATGTATTTTTATAGTGGAGATCTGAGCCACGGCCTCGGAATCCTCTGAAGGTTAATTATGCTCCTGATTTAAAACACATGGTGGCGTGTGTGTGTGTGTGTGTGTGCGCATGTGTGTCTGTATGCGTGTGTGTGTGTATGTGTGTGTGCGTGTGAAAAAGCGGAAGGAAATCCCACCCACCACCTCTGAGCCGAGCCCTTTATTCTACCAACCTGCAATTGCACTAATGTGAAGCAGATGTACACACACACACACACGCACGCACGCACACACACACACATGCAAACACACAAACACATCCTAATTGACTCCATATGATCCAGTACTGGGAAATGGAGGGATTAAGAAAGAGGAAGAAATGAATAAAGAAAGTAATGAAAGAGAAAAACAGCGGAAGGACTGAAAATGATCTTAATTTAAAGAGAAAATATCACCATGATCATTACATGTGATAGACAAGAGCAAAGAAGGAATAAGTACTTGCCTAATATACCAAAGTGTGTCCTTCCCACTCACAGTGACTTTCAAGGACCACAACACTTTCTTCAACTCACTTACAGTCACGCACACACACGTACGCATACATGTGCAAGCGCGCGCACACACACATAAACACATACAGTCCACTTGTCTTCACTCTAATCAAGCCACAGGAAGCCTCAACTCCACGGGGGAGAGTGTGTGTGTGTGTATGTGTGTTTCAGCATGTTGCACCTGTGACTAAAGGGGGTTCATGTTACTCAGACAGAGAACCCTGTGGGGGTCCATGAAAAAAGGGAAAGACAGCTAGGCAGAGGTGTGACACAAGTGCGCGCGGTTGTGAATTTTTATAATTTACGTGTGCGTATGTTTATTTTAATATGCGCACTAACGTACAGAGGACGGACTGAGGGAGGGATGGAGTAAAGGTGATTTCTGACTTCCCGCGTTTTCCTCTCTCAGACAGCAGACTGCCTATTTATTATTTACAGCTTTTCTCAGTAATAACCCAGTTAACAGTTCATCTTGTGTTCAGCCTCAGTCACCGCGGCAACACGGCATGCTGCTCAACAACTGTGTCCTGATTTTTGAAGTCACCTCTGGGTCAAACCAGTTCAGTTGGGATGTTGGCCTTGTACAGTAGGAGGGTAAATAATGAAGGGAATAACAGTGAGGGAGAGGCTGGGTTCCTAGAAATCCACAGATTAGGTGATGAACAAAGTTGCATCTTCATGAAAACAAAATGTGAAGTTGTTAATTATAGAAAAATGAAACAACAAGGAGGGAAAAATGGGGGTGCAGCCCGAGTCAGTTTGGTTCTGCGGTGTGTTTACACTAAAGGCTGTAAATGAATTCAAGATGGTGTCTGGTCTCTGCCAGCAGCCACACCATCAAAGAGTCAGACTGCCAGTGAAGTCACAGCGCTGTAATTGACCACTAATTACAGCGGGAATATACGCGCGTTTCCTGTGGCCGTATATACAGTGAGCGTATGGACTCAATGTGTGTCACCAAACCAGAAACCAAATTTGCTCTACTGTAGGATACACACACAAGACCTGTCAAACAGTCCTTTCAATCCAGCAACTGACTGTTCTTTTAGGGGAAACCAGTAGAGGGTCACAGCTGGGTGGACTGGACAAACCACTGGTTCCCTCAGAATTCCTCCAAGGATGACCAGTTTGCTTCCAGCAGCACCACAGATGAGACAACACTGGGTCCGACTGTGGAGCACAGGCAGGTTCAGGGGAACAAAGATCAGTGATACCTGGGGGAAGGGGGCGTATTTAGGTTGTATAGGAAGACTGACAATACAAAAAAATGGTTCAGGAATTTCAGCTTAAAAAATCTGGTAAACAAATATTTATCAGTTTAAAGAGGCATGAATAAAGGATAAAATGATGATTAAAAGGAGAAATTGATGGCCAAACTCCAGAAGTAAGACCGCAGCCTTTCACAGGCTTTCACTGTGAAATTGATGTGGCTCTTATCTCACCCTACACACACACACACACACACACACGCACACACACACACACACACAGACCTAATAATTGTAAATCTGTGTATCAGAAGATGGAAATAACAAATTGCACTGGGGCTTTTCGAAATTCGATGACTGCGTCCACCTACACACTCCCAATTACAAACAACTTAGTTTTGCCAGAGGCCAGTATAAAAAATAATTAGGTTAAAACTGTCGGGTCCTTTGTGGAAAAAGGGGATTGGAATTGTTGTAATTGAAATCACATTTCTGTGGAGCTGTCAAAACAGTTTTAGTCTATAATGAACAAATTGAAATTAGTGCCATTTATTTTGAGCCGGCGCCAAAAATGGTGGCATTCACAACAAAATTACACAACAATCACAAAGAACAGCTAAGAAATTTTGCCTTTTTGCAACAAGGATTTATATAATATTAGAAAATGTAAAGTTTGCAGAACTAGAACCTAATCACAAACTCTGGAAGCATATCTGTGCCTGGAAGAGTAAACATCCAGCATCCATGTGTGTGTGTTTGTGTGTAAAATCATTTTTGTTGCAGGTGATGAGTCTCTTCCACACCTAATTTATTTGCCACCCACTTTTCCTTCTTTGTCACCACACGTATCTTTACCTCCCAATTTCCCTTGATTTAATTACTGCCACATGCTGCCTACCACCAGCCATCGTTAGCAACAGAAGCGCTATGACCAACGCAGTTCTGACAGTCCAAATGCAAGAGACGCTGCGAGTGCACGGAGAGAAAAAACACACTTAAAACACAGCCGAACGCGTGGAGGCACGCTGCTGAACAAACAGAGGAAGAAGACAGCTGAGCAAACAGCGCGGTATTATAAAACTGTTGAGGGTCTTCGCTGTCTTCAATATTTAAATCAGTTTGAATCCTGAAACCAACTGCAAATGCTGCACCGTGCAGCACTTAGTGGCCCTGTGCATGCTGGGAAGTCCACATTTACATCAACTCTAATCTGATGAGGATGATCTGCACAGTGTAAAAGACAGAAGGTATCTGGGTCCCCACAGGCTGGACAAAGTGCTCGTCTGTGTGCGTGGGTGTGCGTCTCTCAGCTGATTCACAGATGAGGTCAAAGGTCAACTACCTGCAGGTGAAGGATTCTAGCTAGGCGGAGGTTTTCATTCCAATAAAGTCCTCAACCGTGTCTACATTTTTCTGTTGCTATGTGAACAATGTCGCCATTCTGGTGTGGAGAAATGCAAAACTCTGCCTAGATTTTAAATAATCAGCCTTTTTCCAGAATGAGAAATTTAGATACGGAAACTCTGTGCTAAACATATTTAATTAAACAACGGTAGTTTCGGATAGAACTTTGAGTCTGAGATAGAATGATACAAGAAGAAAAAGACACACAAGAGATAAATACACACACTCACACACACACACAAAGTTCATACACAAGTCTTTCAGCTGGCATGGTGGCATCTGGCCCGACAGCCAATCAGAATGCCTGTTTTCAGGCCTGTAGCCAATGGGACCTCTGCTCTTGGTGGCAGCCAAGCTGTCAGGGTGTGAACAAGTACGAATAAGGCAGCGTGTGTGTGTGTGAGACCGCCCTGCATGCATCTAGTAAATTTGGGTAGCACTGATGAATATTTATCCCTCTATGGTTCTTTCCATCAAAGAAAAACAGGATGACGATGTTCTGAAAAATGATTTATTGACATTTAGTGATCTTTGCCTCCTGGCTCTAATTTAGTTTCATACTTATAATTTATCGACGGTTTATTCCTCAAATCAAATCACCATGTGGTTCATTTAAGAGTTGGAGTTTGAGGTCATTTTTCTTAAATGTATTTTTTAATGTCTTCTATTTTTTATGCTTGGAACCTCAGATACACATGGGGCAGCTGGCTTCACTGTCGCAATCATTACGCAGAAACACCAAACCGATTATGACAAACTTTCTATTTTAATATAATGAAACGTAATCCAAACATATGGAGGCACATTTGGATTGTGTGGCTCATCCTAAAATGGCTGCCATGGCATTTGAATCAGATTAATGGATTCCAGCTTGGGAAGTTGGAGTGGCACAACACGGGCAACATCACCAGAGGGCTGCTGGGTTGCAAGGGCCACGTTGCCATGACGACGGGCCGGCAGGCACCTAAAGTACGCCAAAAAAAAAAAAAAAAAAAAAAAAAAGGGGGGAAAAGATGGCTGCCACGGCATGTTAATTATTGAAGATGGTGCAGACGGGGAGTGAAGAGCATGGCTGCCAGTGGGGTGCTGGGTCCCAGTTATCCTGCTGCTAGGGTGATTGCAAGCTGACAGGCATCTTGTGCAGCAAAACAACGTAATTGTGTGGGAGTGGGAGAGGGGAATAGAGCAAGTGTGCTGGTTTCGTTCCCGTTTATCAGAATGGCATCTGTCATTTTTACTTTAAACTGAGGCGATCACCTGTTTTTCCACTTTTCCCAACCCTGAGGAGAGAGAGGCCTTCTTTTGAAGCCATTTTGCTTGCAAGTTTTTAGCTGTTAATGTGAACTGAAAGGCCTTTGCAGCATGCAAGACCCTCCTCGTGTTCGCCAGAATAATACACATGCTCGAAATTGTTTCAGCGGGCTTGTGTTGAGAGAAATCAGTGTTTTTGAACTAAGCTGAGAGCCGATGTCCAGTGTCCCCGGCTGCAGAGTTCTAATGGGGATGACTGAGCGGAAAGAATGAAAATCTGTTTCCAATGAACGCGTATGAAGTAAAGGCAAAGTTATTTTTAAAGATTTGGGGAGGGGATCAAGGTCTGAAACCTGCTTCAAAGACACTCGGATGGTTTCTCGTGATCACAAAATCTAGAAAATTCAAGAGGGATAAATGAATCATGGCAGGATGCGTTTCTGCATGGCACACTTTAACTGTAACAGACCCGATAGAGCAGGATTAGATGCAATATAGCTCTGAGAATTTGGTGTCCCGCAGATGCACCAGCCCCTGGATGGGTTTCCTACCTAAAGTTCTCTCTGTCATCTGATCTAAATTTGGGCTTCCTTCGCTGAAAGGTTTCACCACTAGTTTCAAATGGACTACTTTTATTTGATCTTGACTCTGATTCACAAAGAGCAAAATTCAAGCTGATGTCGAAATATTTGAGAGAAAAGAGCGACATTAAATCAGTAAATAGAAGCCAGAGGATTTGGAGAGCCCGATGCTCTTTACGTCTCAAGAGACGTTACAACTTCAGAGGTTGTTCCAAGAGCTTGACAGCTTAAATCAAGCCCACCTTAACTGGTTCAAGCGGCACTGATGGTTGCTTTGAACATTTGAGTCTGATCCAGTTCAGGCTGGTGATCCATTTTTTTTTTTAAATCTACTGTTAGGGGGAAAAAGTAATAAATAAGCTCACAACATGGAAGCTATGAAAAATCACAGACAATTTAGCCATTGCTGTCTCCTCAGCGTTATAATTTAAAGGACGTATCTTCTGAGGAGCCAGACGTTTTGTGATGGCCAAAGCAACCGTGTACGATGATAACTTCAGCTTCACTCAGAACTGCAACCAATAAAAGCTGTGACTCTGCCAGTAATGGGGGCTGGAACAACCACACTAGCTGTTACGGTAAAGCAACGCAAATTCTGATGAACAAACAATCCAATCAAATGGGAGGCCTGTGTACTCGGTGATGACTGCAGCGAGCTTGTTGTAACACAAACTGCTCCGCCTGTCAATGAGGACACGGTAGAAGATCATCACAACTTGTGGAAGCTGCAGCACACAAAAAAAGGCTGCTCCTTCTTCACGCAGTATAACCCCAGCACTCTCTTCTCCACCATGTTGTCAAACTTCTCTGGATTGATCTTGATGTTATGCAGCTTGCTGCCCAGCAGTTGAGGCCGTGTAGTCCGCCCTTCACAGCTCGGCTCCTCGCTCTCTAAGAAAGTTCCTCTGAGTGGGGGTCGTCACAAACATGTGGTTCAACTCTCATCAGCTAGATGCTCGTTTGGGTTAACCAGTCAAAAATACTCTCCAGGGTTAATCTGTGATTCACCGAGATGAAGCTTATAAAAGCATATTTTCATGACATCCGGTGTAATGCAGTAATTTTCCGCAGAGCTACTGTTTGTCACTAATCAAAAGTGAAGAATGAGGTTTTTCTGCTATCTCAGCGCCTGACGATGACCTGTCAAACTCCGCTCAGCTCTCGGCAGCGAGAGTGGAGTCACAGCCAGAAAGACTCTCTAATAGCCAACATATGGAAGCTTGTTGGCTGCCAGCAACACAATCAGGACTGCATTATTTGGCCCACACTGAAATAATAAAGGAGTCAGATCAAAGAGCTGATCACTCCAGCTTTCCAGAGCCGCCCCCTCGTTTCTGTCTGCTCTCTCTGTATGTCCACCTTCCTTTCCCTGCACTCCACGTTCTTCTTTCTGGAAGTTGGATGTGGACCCTGGGTAGCATCTTTCACCACTGTTATGGACGAGCCTGTGTGTGTGCACATACGGGCGCGCACAAACAGCTTCCTGTACGCTACAGGTCTGAACACTGGACAACCACATTGAGCGGCTGAAAAACATTTTGTGTTATCGAGGGAGGGTCATGCACCACATGGTCACAACACCAGGGTGTGTGTCTGTGTGTGTGTGTGTGTGTGTGTGTGTGTGTGTGTGTGTGTGTGTGTGTGTGCGCGTGTGTGTATGAGTGACTAAGGGTGAGTTTGACCCATTTTGCATGCAGCCAGGTGGTACCATTGCTGGGCCAAAATGTGCTACAAACCAACGGGCCTCTCAGCACGGAACACCGCTGATTAATACCCTATCTGTGTGTGTGTTTGTGTGTGTGTGTGTGTGAGAAAGAAATAGGAAGGGAGAGAGAGAGGTGTGTGTGTGTGTGTGGGGGGGGGGGGTTATATGTGAACCATGCAAAAATACTGTCCTATTATAGTCTGAAAAATTAAATATGGCCTTCAGCATAAAAATGAACAGTCCAATTCAGGTCCGCTTTCATGAAATTGTTTTAGCTTCTACAACAGAAAAAACAGAAACATTTTTGACTTGTACAAGTGCCGTTCAATCAGGTGGATCAGCCTCCTTCCATGTACCTCCCAACGTCAGAGCATGAGTCAAATGCTCCAGAACGGCTACAGTGGCAGAAGTGGCCGTCAAAGTTCAGTCTACAATGGGAAAGATGAGTATGCATTTGGTTAAAGTGGAGAAAAATCATGAAAGAATGATATCTAACTACGTCTTCTGGAAAGGATAAAAGGAATTTTCCCTCCGGCTGCTGTCATAATACTGCATATTTACTGCATTTACAGTGTTTGAGAGTATAAAGTACAGCCAATACGAGCCCAAAATAAAATTTAACAACAATGTGCTTTCATATTTGACAACAGAATCCTCTTGTGAAACCGTGAGCCCTCGTAAACACTGCGCACACTGCTGCCCTTGCGCTCATCCGCATCTCGGACTTGCTTGATCCTCATATAAAGTGACACAGTTACAGAGCTGGCTTGCTGGCTGTCAGGGATGACACACACGCACACACACAGTCACAGACACACACACACACACAGACTGACGCTGTGCTGCTCTACTCCCTTCTGTGGCGTTTACACTTTTGTTGTCTTGTTGTTTAAAGTGTGACAGCTGTCCAGTGTTTATCGACGGGCCCATACAGCCGCTCTCACAGCTCCCGCAGCACGACTGACCCACTAAAACAACTACAGATGAATGTGTGTGCCTGTGTGTGCCTGTGTGTATATGGTGGGACTGTTCTGAACAACTGTGTCACCCGTAGTTTGGAGTTGTGTTTTCCACATACACTCAAACACACATCTTCTCTTTGTTCTCTTGCCAAAAATGTTGACTTACTTAAGCTGGCCTTCTGCTGTGCTTCGTACATATGAGAATAGGCTTTAGCACGCACGGACACACGCGCGCATGCACAGACACACTCACACACACACAGCTAACATTAACAGGATGAAACATCCACATAGAAGAGAAGGGCAAGTACTCCTGAAGAGAAAACAACAGCGTCCGACACTCTGGAGATGGTGTTTGCACAAAGCAGCATAAAACAGGAATTCAGGAATATAAAGTGGTGACAACAGTCAGTGTAGCTGAGAGGGGCTCCAGCCCTCCTGCCACCCTCCTCAGAAATAAAGCCTTCGATGATGGACGGGTGGGTGGATGGATAAATGACTTTGTGGCTTATTTGACAATCAAATTTCAAGCTAGCATTAGCCGCTGGCAGCTTAGCTTTGCTGTAGTTTAACACCTTTAAATCAGTGCAGATATTGGATATGAAATGAGAGCAGACGTGACTGTAGTATCAGCAAAGCTGTAGCTCAATGCAGCCGTTGGTATCCCAGGATGAGAGCTGATGCGGGGTGTTTCCCACAGCGTCTTCCCTTGATGCGTTCCTTCGCTCCTACCGATTCATGTGGTTTGACGTCCAGCTACAGATTCGTGTTAAAGAACAGAGGTGGGGAGGATTATCAAGAGGTAACGATCACTGATCTCCTGAACAACCTGCTCACATCTGCTGTCGAGCTTGATGCTCAGCAGTCACACATGCCCAGACCGAGGGAATCAATCCCACAACTCAGCGACACGCAGCATCTCTTTACACAAACGGGTGGAAACACACAGCTCTCTCAACAATGCTGACCCAATCTGTCCTCCTAAAGGTCTCCTCTCATCTAAAAGCCTAAAAAACTACATTCAGTTTCATCACTTTGCTGCACGTAAATGTATAAAATACATCCCATTTGTTCTTCTCTGCTAACCAATAATGTCACGCATCATTTAAACAGTCGGCACGCTTTAATGGACATTTCACTGAATTAAATCCTGACCTGAGATGCGCACATTTAAAACCTCTGCTGCTTAACAATAAAGGCTCACAGCAAATGACCCAGAACAAAAGTATAAAACATACAAAATGAATGCGCTGAATACCCCCCCCCCCCCCCCCCGTAAAGGAGAAGCGGTAGAAGATCGATGATGGATGAATATATGCGTACGTATGCAAGAGTAAACATAAAACGTGTCATTATCAGAGACTCCCTAAGCTTTCATGTAAATGTTATTTTTGCTAAAACTTCACGTAAGCCTGATTGTAATTCTGAAATTAAAAGGTTTTTGTTTCTCAATAAGAAGAAAATAAATCAAAATGAAATTAATTCTTCAAATAAGGATTTTTGGTTCATAATTGTCAAAATTAAAAGTAAAAATTGCTTTTTGCAAGATTAGAAAAACAATTGAAAAATAAAATCTTGTGGCGGTGACTCAAACAGACCCACGTCAAATGCACAAGATCAGAAAACGCACAAATAATTCTATATTTTTGTGTAAATAATTCTATTTTGTGTACCTTCTTCATACTGTGTCAGGAACAGTTTGTGTATCAGTGTGTTTCAGCGGCATCAGTGTCAGATAATCTGATGCTGAAGGATTAAGATTAATCTTGAGTGCTGTGTTGGGCTTTAACCGGCTGGACAAAACACACAAATACACACACACACACACACACACACACACACACACACACATCAGATATTAGTCAGTGTAGAAAAAAACAAATTAACCCATTGACAAAGGTACAAATTTCACACACACACACAGACACACACACACAAACACACGTGTTTATAAATCATGTATCAAAAAGGCGGAAGAGCGTTAAATAACTAAGTAATACAACAAAAACACACTGACACAAAAGTATCTACTAAAATAGAGATTAGTTGTCAACCATAAATGGACACACACGATGAGATGGACCGAGCAACTGGACACCAAAGATTGGGCAGAAAAGAAGAAATGGACGGTATACTGTAGACTTCTGTTTCATCTGAGTGAATTGGGACAAAGCTCGTGGAGTTGAAATTTTAAATTTTAAGCTCTAATAATGCGCACACACAGAAGACGTGAAAATACCACAATCGCCATGTGGAAATATATCGGAAATACATTATTGTTCTGAGCAAGTCACCGAGATGGAGATAGAGTCCAGGCCTGTATGCACACACACACACACACACACACACACACACACACACACACACACACACACACACAGACACACGCAGTGTATAGTCCATGTCAGCTAAACACACCTTCGCTGCAGTGTCAGTCGCACCAAAAACCTTCCTGTTAAAGCTGCAGGTGTGAGAACCTTTGATGAAAATATTTCCACCCTCCAAATGATCACTTAACTCTTCATTTTTCATTTTTAATACACAGATGTCTGACCTGTGCTGGATTGCTAAGGTTCAAGATTTTTATTTTTGATTTGATTAAATTTATTTTACTAAGATTTAAAGATTAGCAAAGAGTGCACATTGATGGGGACCGGTTGGTCCCGATGCGTTTAGAATTAATATAAAACACATTTCAATAATGTCAAAAATTTTGACTTTCATTTGGCAAACTAGAGTTGGAGTAAGTCAACAAAAAACAATGAATTTAATACGAAATCAATTAAAATCTCACATTCTGAACTTCTCAAGTAAAAGTAAATTGCAGGCCAACTGTTTCTGTGTGTAAAGTCTTTAAAGTGTGTGTTTCCTGTGCAGATTGAGAGGGGCTGCACGGTTTTGGCAGCCTGCTTCAGGACTCTCCTAATTAAAACTTACTGAATATTCAAATACGATGTTAGCATAACAATAGCTGACTGGCCGGGCTGGCTTTAAATGAGGCCTTTTGTTTTAGCCGAGCTTTCTGCTGCCTCATTAAGCCGCTGGAGCTTAAGTAAGAGAGCCGACAGCCGCTAACCGAAGCACGGGCCTCGGCCCTCTCCTCCTCCTCTCTCCTCCAGTACCCTCCCCCACTCTCTCCCTAAACTAAAGCCTCTGTTCAGCCTCTTCGCTAGCGGACCCGTGGCTCATTGCCGCGGTAGCAGCTCTGCCCAAGAACCTCAAACATCCACCAGTCTGCAGCCAGTTCCCCCTCACTCACAAGCCCAGCAGGACAAACAGCCTCACTTCAGCACAGAGATTCTCTTATTTTCTTACTTTCTGTCAGTGGATGGCGGGTGTAAACAAGCGGAGGAACAAAGTAAGATGGGGGGTACGGCAAAATGGAAAAGAGCTGGCACCAAATCAAAACCCTCGGCACAGCGTGCCATCCAGCAGCCCAAACAAAGCGATGTGCTGCCGAGCCCCGTGGCATCGCCAAAACTAAACGGCCCGGGCTCTCGGCGGAGCTGCCGATAAGAAGGAACCCAACTACAGGGAGACATCTCAGCCAAAACGCGTAAAGCTCTGGAGCCTTAGGCCGTGAGCATGGCTCTGAAATGCTGGCCGGCTGGCCGGCCGGCCGGATGGAAACCAGAGACCCAACAGCTCTGAGAGGACAGCTAGGGACTGTTGGTGGGGCGGCACGGAAACAACAGAGACGCCAGTCAGAGCAGCAGCAGCAGCAGCAGCCACCTAACCGCTACAGGTAGCACAAAACAATATTAGAAAATCCATGGTTCAGGCTCTACATTTACAGTATTTCATCATAAAAATACAGACAGCATAAAATAATTTCTAATATGTAAATTCAACCTTTTTTCCCTGAAAAATGTAGTTGTGTCTATTTTCAAAAAAAACAATAATAAATCCATTCCTGCATTTTAAATTGGTAGTAAAATGACAGTAATTCACAGCCTGTGCATGAGGCCTGTCAGGTGCAGTTTGGGCTAATTATCAATTATAGCAGCACTGCTGCTGAAACCTCTTTGAATAGAAAAATCAGATGTTTTTTTCCAAATGATTGCTATTATTTTCCTCCCCTTCTCTTTCAACACCTTCAATTCAATTAGTTCCTTGTCCAAGTTTGATGGGAATAAAGTGACATGTGGAGTCAAAGGTGAGACAAAGGCAGACAGAACAGGCAGACAGTCACTGGCAGGCTGATTCATAGCAGGTTTCATTTACACCTGAGTTACACCAGAACATCCCTGCATTTAAGGAAAGAAACTGTGAAATCCAGTCACCTTTCTTTACACCCTATTTGTAGCACACTTCACCCCCTCCTCTAAAGTCAGACGTTTTACAGGTGGCGGTTTCTGGGAGACAGACAGACAGACAGACAGACAGACAGACAGACAGACAGACAGACAGACAGGCAGGCAGGCAGGCAGGCAGGCAGGCAGACAGAAGAGGATGTACAAGAGGTTATGGATACAAATGTGAGATGACTTTTTAATGTGTGACATTCATATCTAACACTATTTAATAAAGCACGAACAACCTGTAATGAGCCATATCTGTATAAAAAACAGATCCCTCAGCAACATTCTAATTGTTAAAATGAAATTAATATGTGTAATATGACATCGTTATTTATAAATAATTAACGGTAAAGTTAAAAATGTAATTACAGCGCGGCAGTAAAATTACAGAAAAAGAAAGATTTTTTTTTTTTGCTAATTCGAAATATAAAAACAGACTAATATTTATAGCGTGTTATATTGGTGATATTTCACCGAAACGAAAATCAAAAGCACGTAAAACACATTGGAGCTCTTAAATCTGATATTTATTTTATTTATTTAAAAAAATAAAAAAAGGGAATCTCGAAAGAGAAAGATGGGAACGGATGAGATGACGGCGGTTCAAAGCGCCCCGCACGCGTTTATTTGTTTTATTAGATTTCAAACTGTCATCTCGCCTCAGAAAATGTGGACACGCGTGCGCGCGCGCGCAAGTACACACGCACGCAAACGCCTCAAAGGAGTCAACCTTTATATCCAAGCGCTCCGGCTCAGCACGTACGCCGTCACTTTCCCCCCGCTCCGCTACACACACACGCACACGCACACACAAGTTAGACAACAGCTACAATGTTTTCCAAAAATAACCCCGGACAGACGGACAGCTCGCGCGCAGGCCCCTCGCGCTTTGACGCGCGGCAGCGGCGAAGCGATGCGCTGCTGAAGTTGCTGCGTAAAAAGCGACACTTCACCTTCGCACCTCCTCTCTCTCCCTCTTTCTCTCTCCCTCGAATCCTCCTCTCTCTCCACATATCGCCGCCTGACTCCCAACCCCTCCTGAAAGATGAAGATAAGAATGCCGAATGTGTCTTACCGCTTTGCCGTTGTAGTAGTACATCAGCGAGCTGCCCGTCATTCCCGGGATGGTGTACGCGCAATACATCGTTCCTCTCCTCCGCAGAAAGAAGAAGATAAAACTATTTCTCTCGCTGTTTTTGGTTCACAACGCGTCTCACAACCCTGAAATCTTGTTCTTCCTCGCCTGTTTGAACTTTTCTCGGGTTTTGTTATGGTTTCAAACTCGCGGCGCTCCGCTCGCGTGTCCCTGCCTGCGCGTTTTTTTCCCCCGCCGACAACAATTCCTTCAGTTGCATTTTCCCATATGGCCGAGCCGAGGCACGCGGAATATGCAAAGTAGGCAAAGACAGGGGGAGAGAGAGAGAGGGAGAGAGAGGGAGGGGCACACCTCTCGCTCTCTGCGCGCGGAAAACAGACGGAAAGAGAGAGGATAAATTTATCGCGCGCGCACACACGAGGCCACGCACGCACGCGGTCGCCGACACACTCAACTTTCCACATTAAATCTGGAAGCCTCCCCCAACCCCGCCCTCCCTCCCGCGCTTGTCTTTGATGCGGGACGAATGCTTCCCGGTCCGCGCGCTCCCTTCTCCTGCACACGCGGCTCCTCGCGCCTCTTTACCTTTCCCCCTCACTCATCAACCACCTGGGTTCTATCTGGTTTACGCCGCCGCTCTCATCCCTCCGCTTGTTTTCAACCTTCCTGATTTTATTTATTCCCAGTTTCCTTCCTTCCTTCCACTTTCCAGAGGCCTCCTTCTGTACTTGCAGCCCATGTTTTTCTACACGTGTCCTTCCTTTGAATTCACATCCCAGGCAATGATAAAATGATGAAAAAAACATTTTTTTCATGTTATTATATATATATATATATAATTCCCACATGTCTTATCTGTATAAGTCTTTCCCCGTTTTCGAAACCAAGATTCACAAATTAAGACGAGGAATGACAGGACAGCAGATGAGTAAAGGAGACTGAATGAGTGACTCTACTTTTCAAGGCATCTGTAATTGATCAGGAGTTTCACCAGCTCTTTCTTCTCACCTGTCTCAGACTGACACTGGTGAATTTCACACCAGTTGAGTTC
Source organism: Takifugu rubripes (assembly GCF_901000725.2). Classification (NCBI taxonomy): domain Eukaryota; kingdom Metazoa; phylum Chordata; class Actinopteri; order Tetraodontiformes; family Tetraodontidae; genus Takifugu; species Takifugu rubripes. Next base: position 661,473 of record NC_042290.1, read on the forward strand.
TGCCACGATTCGTCGTTTGGTTATAATAAATTGGAGCAAACCCGTGACTATCCGGACAAGGTCAAACTGTGATGCTGGTGTTCCGGACCAGTAGATGGCGCTAGATTTCACAGCTCGGAGGAGCAGGAAAGAGCGCCTGCATGGTGACCTGTTCCTACCTTCTCCCAGACAGGTGAACCTTGGACCAGTTTAACCTCAATACAATCAGTATTGCTCTGTTCCTGGTAAAATCCCTCTAGAAATATAATAAATCTAATTGTCAAACATAATGAACACCTGACATTTGAGACACTTGAAGGAAGCTGTGACTCTTTAACACAGCATTTTAACTCATCTTTGTTGCAAAATCATTTCCACCCAAATCTTTATTTATTTTTCCCCAAGGAATGCAAATTTCCATCAAACTGATCCAACGGCATGTTGAAAATGAAAGGTAGGGTTCCCAAAGCTCTTGCAATTTTGTGTACTTATCCAGTCATCCAACACCAATCCAATGGATGTGAATGACTGGCAAATGTGGGAAACACATTTATGGCCCTCTTGTTCATCTAGAATTGACCTTAACATTAAATTATTAACCATAAACCGCGTTATATCAGTGTTACATTTGTGTCCGTAACCAGTAAAAAATGGCTTGGCTGTTAATCATCAAAGAATATGACTGAAAGATGAGATGGAAATTTAAACACTTAATAGTAAACGGAGAAAATTAAGAAAAAATTAAGTGAAGTTTTTAGTTTGACCAATATTCTGCTGGAAATGACAGAGGAGGGACTATAAAACCAATCCTGCCCTCAACCACCAGGGGGAGACGAGAGGGTTCTGATGTCTCAAACAGATGGACAAACATAAGTAAACAATATCAAACTGCTTCCATGAAGGAACAGGTAATGGCAGAAGGTGGCAGGAACCACCATGAGACACTGCAGGGGGACAGAGGCACCATAATTGAGGGAAATACAACCACATCTGATCACATGGCAGCAACCTCTCACATTTATGAAAGTAGAACTGTCGAAGAAGGTCTGAAGTCCAGAAGAGGCAGCGGCAATCAGTAAATTTTGGCACGTACCAACATGCTCAAACATCAAAATCTGATGAGAATGACCAGACGGCAAATCTTCCTGAACCTGAGCTGGTTCTTCTCTGAATAAAGCTGGATGCAGACAGGCCACACAAGGTAAAGACCAGGGGCCATTCCAGTCAGCCAAAACTACTCTGGATACTTCTGGTAGGATAACCTCCTGTGATCCAGATCCAGATGTCTCTTACTGTTGCCTCAATAACGCCATAAAGTCCCAGTACAAAGATGACCTCCACCAACAGAAGATCTAATCCAACAGATGACAGAGGTGGAGATTTGCATCACCTGCATGGAGAGACGTTTCTGATCTCCACCCTCAAAATGTACTGAAAGGGGCTGAAGAGTGTGTGTGAGGCTCCAGGTGTGTGAGGCCGTGGGTGTGTGTGTGAGGTCCTGGGTGAGTGTGAGGCTCCGGGTGTGTGTGAAGCTCCAGGTGTGTGTGAGGCTCCGGGTTTGTGTGAGGCTCCGGGTGTGTGTGAGGCCCTGGGTGTGTGTGTGTGTATGTGTGAGGCCCTGGGTGTAAGTGAGGCTCCTGGTGTGTGTGAGGCCCTGGCTGTGTGTGTGTGTGCGAGTGTATGTGTGTGAGGCCCTGGGTGTGTGTGGGGCCCTGTGTGTGTGTGTAAGGCCCTGGGTGTCTGTGTGTGTGAGAGAGATCCTGGCTGTCTGTGAGGCCCTGGGTGCGTGTGTGAGGCCCTGGGTGCGTGTGTGAGGCCCTGGGTGTGTGTGTGAGGCCCTGGGTGTGTGTATGTGGGGCCGTGGGTGTGTGCCAGACCAGCACGGGTGGTAAAATGGGGTTTTGTCATTCTGTTGAAGTTGAAATGCAAATGTCTCTGAGTGTGGCGTGAGCCCAGATAACCCCCACGACCTTACGCTGACACCATCAGCCGCCCTCAGATGTGCCACAGTAGATGTTACACAACTGTTCTTGCCAACTTAGAGAAGATTTTTCTTTGGGCTTTAAAAAGTCAATGAAAATAAAGAGAGAGAGGCCAGACACTGATTCAGTCTCCCAGATTTCACATTAACACAGTCATCATTCATCCTATTCAAACAAATAAGAGACTCCAAAACAAGCAAGGATAGAGCCCAACACCCCCACACCCCCCTGTTTCTCTCTCCCTCTGTTTCTCTCTCCCTCTCACTCCTCTTTTGGCTTTAATTTGATTAAAAAGCGAGCTGCAGGAAGGAGAGGGAGGGCTGATGCACATCTAATAAGTGGACCATCTGTCTGCAGCGCTGGCTGGCTCCCAGCATTGTACCCAACCAGGCCGCTGCCCGGGAAAGGGAGGGATGGAGGGAGAAACAGACGGAAGTCAACAACGAGTGACCCGGAAGAAGCAGAGGTAGCATTTTATATTCATCCTCAGATGGTTGTTTGGCTGATGCTTCTCCCTCTAATTTCCTTCAGAGTGAACCCACCTTCTCTCTCACCTCCTCTGGATGGAGCGTTTCTCCCTCTTTTTACATCCTTTTACTACTCAACCTCTTCTCATTCACTGCTTTTCTGAATGTTAAAGCCTGCAGTGTTCCTCTTTTCCTCCATAATATCCTGCCTCTCACAATTTCCCCCCAAAATATGGTGTATTCCAAGACAGGAATTGACCGATTGAATTGACTCTAAGGAAGTGTAGCATGGCAGTAACAACACAGGTACTAAGCTGAGTCAGTCTGCAGCTGACATGCTCTCATCTGATGCTGATGGGATGTTTCTCTCTCAGTTTTCCACGGAAGCAGGACATCTTTTCATTTCTTGCTCTTCTTCATTTCTGGTCAACAACTGTCAGCTGCTCAGCAGAGGTTCCCACAAACCTTGGTCATAAAAAGTTCTGCTACAAATTTGGGTGGTAAAAAAGGCTAAAAGACAAGAAGAGTTTTAGCTCAATTCTCGATGAAATCTTTGATGGGTAGACAGATTAATAGTTTGCCCTCTTTTTAAATTAAATGTGTAATAATACTTTTGTTGATGGTTTTATTGCAGGTCTGACAAATCTCCGTTATATTTCCATCCTTCAAGGACTGTTGTGGGAGCTCCTCCTCCCCTTCTCCTCCTTCTCCTTTGTGGTGCAGAGAAGACTGTTAATCCCTGGTTGAATTATAATCTCACATTTCATCCTGATTTCACACCGACAGGATTTTGCCTCAAATTACAAGAACAAGCTCTCGCTTTTTGTCTCCCTTACTTTCCTTTTCAGTTGTCGTCAGACTGTATTTCCACATATTTCCACATTTGAGGTCTTGCCTTCCTTTATTTATTTCCCCTTCCCGTCTGTCCTTTTGTTCTAATTTCCTTCTATTCTTTCCTTCATCCTGTCCTTTTTTCTTCTTCTTCCCCTTTTGCTATTTTTGCCACAACTTTTTTTGCACACAAGGAGTAGTTGCTAGCTTAAAGCCCCAAGAACCCTCACACACACACACACACACACACACACACACACACACACACACACACACACACACACACACACACAGCATGACTGCACTTTGTTCTCTTCATACAGCCACTTCCTATCGTGAGCCTTTGATTCGAGTCTTTTTATGTTGCGGTTTTGAATTTACAAACAGTAAAATATCGACAGGATTGAAGAGTTAAGAGCAAACAACCCCCCCCCCTCTCTCTCTCACACACACACACACACACACACCAAGTGACATGCACGAAGCACTATTTTTGCATATGCAAAAGCTGTGAAACAGATTGTAAGTACAACACGGTGACACATGAAGTAAAAAATGAACACAAAACAAAACGCTGTGTGAAACACTTCAGTTTGCGTCCAAATATCTTAAGATAATATTTAAAGGGTAACACTGATGGAGCAGTTTGCACAGTTGCCATATAGCAGGATGGTTCCTGGTTTAATTTGGGCTACAGGCCTTTCTGAGGAGCATTTTACATGCCTGCACTGGTTTCAGTTTCCTCCCAGTATGTAACTTGTATGCCCATTAACACATGGAGACTCTAAAGCAGGGATTTCATATTCCGGTCCTCACGGGCTGCAATCCAACCGGGATTTCTGACCTACCGGATCAACAACTCTTTCACCTGGGTTCACTTGCTATTTTCTGCCTGGGAGGACAGAAAACCCAGCTGGATTGCAGCCCTGGAAGACAGGTTTGTGATGCTCTAAACTGACCCTGGACACACATGTGTGTTGTTAATGGTTGGACCCTCTGTGACCCATGCTGTATATTCATCCTGTTTAGACTTCTTATGCAGACAGAACACTGTCTCTATGTAAAGACCAGTTTAAGGCTCAGATTCAGCCCACCTTTAAAACCCATGACAACCTTTTATCATCCCTGACATGATGACGAGCCTGATGGGAAACTCTCCACAAAAACTACACAAATGCAGGACGATAGTTTTTGAAGGTCCTGCCACCCAAAGTTTCCCTATCAGAGTGGAACAAGTCAATCCTGCTGTCAAAAATGACACTTCCGATTTCACGGTCAGTCATGGCTTTGCTTTAACATGTAGCATGAGGTTCCACTGAGCCCTGGTGTGTTTGTGCTGCTTTTGAGTGCTGAACATGAGGTCAGTTCAGACCCGAAGACGCTTTTTGGATCAGACGTGTAATGAAAATAAAAGAGGTCCAGCTGCCTCCCGCTGTGGCCCTCTGGCAACGTATCATAGACTCGTACATATTTGTTGATTTATTCCACTAATCTCTACAGTAAACTGAACCATACAGGAGGACATACATGGCAAACAAGTGGACCAATCACAGCTGCCGACGGAACATTTCTGGTCTCAGTCAGTTGTGTCAGAGTCTAAATACGCGGTTTCACCTTCAACTAAGAGGAACCATGTCAAGATGACAGGTAAAGCGCAGATAACCAGCTTCAAAAGCTAAGTTTATATTTTGTTTACCCCCATTCAGAGAGTAGGTAGTTTGAAAGGTACCGCTGCTCTTTCTTTTTACAGAACAACCAATAAAAACCTGATGTGGCCTCATTTCTGATGGAGAAAATCACGTAATAAAAAAAAACAACCTGACTGACATGTGTGCACGGACGCACATTCAGTATCAAACCAGTCTGAGGAGTGTCTGAAGAAGTTTGTGTGTGTGTGTGTGTGTGGCATCCATCAGACCCACAGCCTGCCGATAAAAGTAAGCACAGTGCAGAGAGTGAGAGAAAGAAAGAGAGAAGGAAAGTGAGAGAGGGGTAATCGAACGAGCGCCGCTGCACACTAATTATGTATGCATGATTTAATCTGCAACTCAATAATATGCAAATATATTCATATGTTAGTTTCTTAATTAAAAATGCAAAGCAGCCCTTATGGTGATTTTTCCCTGATTTTCTTTTCAGCCTGACAATCGGAACATTTTCTGAGATTTTACAAATTGGGGAAAAGTGCAACAGCGGGAGGTTGACAAAAAAAATATATTAATATTGAAAATCCACATCAACTTGCTAATCAAAGCAAACTTTTTCGCACCACCTCAATTTCAAATAGAACACTGCTTGGTAGTTTCAGAGAAAAGAGGTGTCATTTCACAACAAACAGTCAAATTAATAATGACAATTAAACTGGAGAAAATAGAGAATCGGTCTGTCTCTCAGGACAAGAGCGAAGGAAAAGTTCTGAGTTCTGAGGCAGGACAAAAGAAAGAAAGAAGCTGTTTTTATATTCTGACTGTGGAACCAATTGTGGCTCATCTTGTTTGAGTTAATCACCTTTCTGTATATAGGAGGAGCAGAAAATGAATATGTTAAAATAATATTTACTTTAGGAATGAAACTGTCGAAGGTGAAGTGAATAAAGCAAAAGCAAGTGCGACATTTGTGCGCAGCAAAGTCCTGAGAAATATTTAGCACATTATTAACAAGTCAGGGCAGCTTTGTCACCACTCGTACGGGATGATTTGTGTGATGCGTGTATGCATGTGTGAGCGCATGTGTGGGAATGTATATGATAACATGTGAAATTCATCACGGCCTTGGAGCAAATCTAAGTGCTGCCTGTAACTCCAGCCAAATATTTGGCTCCAGGAATGCATGAAGGAGCATTCACATCTGCAGCAAGCATTCAGATGTGTGTGTGTGTGTGTGTGTGTGTGTGTGTGTGTGTGTGTGTGTGTGTGTGTGTGTGTGTGTGTGTGTGTGAATGTCACACAGTAACATTAGTACTGAATGGTAACTTGGTATGTTCCATAGACATATTCACACCACATAAATAAAGTGCTGATGGCCTGGCTCGGCTTCCTGCAGCCATCCAAATGTAAAGCTGCTGATCCCAGATATGATGTCCATGTGATGCCAGAGAGCCTGCGGTGCAGCCACGGCTGCAAGCCCTCCCGACTGGGGAGGCCGAAACAACCGTATGACTGAACCAGCTAACCAGGTGATGTTAAACAGTTTTGAAATTATGTTAAACTAACACAAGAAAATATAATTAAGTGCGTTTTATTTTCAGAAGTGAAGCCAGCCAGCTCTGTGACGAGCCCAAGTTCCTGATGATGGTTATATCTCTGGCAATCAAAAAGGTGTCCAGCCTTCCGACTGATCCTCCAACATCATACCAAAGCCCACCATCCCACTATTGCCCCCGTGGAGATTTCAAGTGCTCGGGGGTGGCACGTAAAGGTGGCGTTTATCCAACCAGTTTCAGGGCAATGGAAAAAAACCTCTTTGTGCAGTCCTGTTGAAGTGAACGCACACTCAGCTCCTGCAGGCCGATGCATTGACGCTACAAATGTATGTGAAGTTTACAAAATTAATGAGGCACTAGGCTCATGATGAGCAGCTGATTCAGAATCAGCTCAGGTTTGAACTCAGCTCTCAAATGGGCCCTTTTAACACCCATTGACAATGACAGGGGCCTAACTGACCAAAACCAACCCTAACCCTAAGCGTGAGGACCAAAGTCGGCCCACAAATGTCCTCACTTTACTCAGTAAATGTCTTGTCTGGCCCCTGCCAGGCTGCGGGAAATATAGTCCTTTAGTGTGTTTAAAATGCACAGAAGGACCCAGAATCTGCAGGTTTGAAACCCCCGTTGACTGTTGTTCACACTGTGTGGCTGCTTTATTACAGGCATGTGTGTGTGTGTGTGTGTTTGTGTGCATGTTGCAGTGTAAATATAGGTATTCAATACTTGTATTTACTTCAACTGTGATAACTAAATATATCGAGGCTCATCAGCTCACTCCTCATGTCCGCGGCTCCTCTGTAGTACTTGGGGGCGTCTGAAGGGGGCACTATGGCTCACCGTACAGAGTCCCTGCGCCCCCTCACCTCCCACCCACACAAACCCACCATCCTCTACCCTCTGTCCCTCCTACACCCGCGGCCCATCGGGAACCGCCGGCTCTCTCGCTGTTTCTTCTGCAAGACCTCGCTTAATTTAATTAACGCTGTCGACTTTAAACAAAACCACATCTGAGCCGAGGACAGAGACGGAGAGCGAGACAGAGACAGAGAGAGCGAGAGAGAGAGAGAGAGAGAGAAAGAAGAAAGAGGCAGAAATGGGTGCTGAGGAATTGGTTCTGGTCGCTGAGAGGATTTACTCTGCTCAGGGTTGAAGGTGCTGCTCCTTTAGGCGTCTGTCCCTGTCCCGGACAGAAGGACGCTGATCAGGCTGAATCCATGAGGTTTGAATCTAAATAATAAATATAAGCTGCAGGTAATAAAATGCTCTCTCTTTTACGCTGCGCTCCATAAAGCTTCACTTCTTTCTCTCAAGCAATTTAAAAGATGAAATAATCTGCATAGTTGGTGTAGAAGCAAAAGAGAATTTTAAATTTGTAAAATGTTTTTGTCCAAAAATCGTCTTCCTTCCTAACAAGCCTGAAACATTTAAATTCATTATACTGAAATGAAAGTCTAAACACTCATGAGGCAACTCAGCCTTTCATTTTCCCCACCTGTGACTCACATTATACCTCTGACAAAAAATCTATAATTTCATATTTCCTTTAAAAAAAATGATTAATGATATTTCTAAGGATTTACCATCGTAAACGTACATATATAAATATTTATGCCATTTCAATTGCCCAACTGCAAATTATTAGACATAAATATGGTGGGCTGTGTAGTGATAATTAGAAAATATGGAAATAACATAAAATTCAGTCGTTTTGATTTATAGCGGAGCAAAGTGACAATTACCAAAATAAAAATTTGGAAATATTTAATTTCTTTTCATTAATGCTGCTGTATAGCCAGAGTGAGAGAGTATAATATATAATATTACACAGATCCTTTTTGCTGCGTTCCCTTTCAACACACTTTAAAAAAAATATTTGTTGTTTTGCTGTTTCTGTCAGTGCCAGCGAAGCTCTGAGGACGAGACAGATCCTGGATCAGCCTGAAGAGCAAACCAACAAAAACAATGAGAATTTAAAAAAGCAAGTGAGCAGCAACAAAGACAAACAGCAAGACGGCTCTCTGCAACCTGCTAATGTTAGCAACTGATGCCTAATTTCCTTTTGATTACAAAGACGTCCCACGCTCTCCTCTCAAGTGACGTTTAATTGTTTTTCAAAGTAAATCATCAACTCAGCAAACTAAATTTGACAAACAACAATAACAAACTTACAGCGTGGGGAGACATGAGGGCGGGGGAGAGCGGGAGAAACGAATTCATTAAGAGAAGGAGAGCCATCGCCCGCGGTGGATACGGAGCCCAGATGAAAGACGGCAGACGAGACTTTTGTTTCTGCCTTAAATGACGAGCGTGGAGCAGCAGGAGCATATGGGAGGCCAACAGCAGCGCGGCGGCGGCGGCGAGCAGCAGCAGCTTAAACACTCTCCAGTCACACTCACACTTTCTCAAATTCATTAGAATAAAGGTTCAAATGTTATGGAATTTCACTCCGGTTCAGGCAGAAAAAGACCATCATGTCTTTGTAGAGCCGCCTGCTCTGCCAGCCTGACCCCGGCTACGGCTGTGCATGTCTCACCGCTGTGAACTGGGACGCGTGGCCATGTGACGTCCACGCCAGGGAAGTGCCGCCGCGTCCCTCCACGCGCAGCACCTTCCAGCTGTCAATCACGACGCTTCGCCATAGCAACCTGATTTGGTTTGTCTACTGTCACGCGACCTTTGTGCACCCAGCTGCCTGAAACCTTCTGGGCCGCTACGATACTGGGCCGTGGTTCTGACAACACGTGATCAACACCACTGTCCTGATCGCGTCCTTCGATCAGCATCGAGATCGATATCAGGCTAAAATTGGCTAAATTTGGGTTGAGTGAGCAGCAACTTTAGCTCAGATGACGCTGCTTTCAGCGTTTCAGTGGGAGGAGGAAGTCATCAGAAAGGTATTTTTTCAGAATAAAAGTCATTTGACTATATTTAGAGATTTTCCCCAGCAGCTCCTCCGGCTTGTGCGTGTCCACATGCACGCTGGCCTGTCCAATACGCTTCATGATGTGTTTGAGAAGACAACCAGACGTGACCATCGTGTCATAGGTCACCTGGCAACACGTGCAGCCAGCCCGGGTGGGTGTGTGTTTTATGAATGTACGAATCTATAATCTATAATCTGTCATAACGGACGTTAAAAATGAAATTCCAAAGCTACAAACAAGGTCCCAGTGAGGCTGCTGTAAAATACAGTGTCACACACTGTAACACCCAGCTACACACACACGCACACACTGTAAGACACCGCAGGTTAAAAAATGCAAATAAATATTTTAACAAATCAGACAGAGAAAAGTATTTTCATTTTCTTTTTGTCACATCTTCCCTTCCCTCTCCCGGAGTCCCCCGAAACCCCAGCTGACGGAGACACGCAGTCGTGGAGGAAACAGAAAAGGAAGCTGGGACAAAGCGAACTGAGGCCACAGAAAAGCGGACTCCCGCTGAGCCAAAGAGGTGGCTGTCGCGCTGTACATTCACACGTCCTTAACCGGCCATTAATGAGGTCAGCAGCAGGAAAAAAAAGCATCAAACAAGTCAAAATTAGAAATGAATCTAATGAGGAGTGCTGCTTCTACGGCCGTGATGACACAGGAGCAACCACCGCTGCTGCTACCAGCCACTTTGATACAAGATGAACAACCATTTAATCTACACACACGCGCGCGCACGCGCGATCAGGACTGACCTGATCACAGTTTGATGGTCCATCACACCTCTGTCACCTGCTCGTGTTTACTTCATGAACGTAAAGCAGCAAATCTATGCATCAAACGTGACATTAAAGGTTTGTCCACCAAATAATCACATCTGCAGTATTTTCTCAGTAAAAAGGTCAATAATGACAGCCAAGGGTACAGATTAATTAATGACTAATCACTGATTAAGATGAAAGTGAAGCCATGTAAACTTTTCTGTTTTTGTGCTCCTTCAGTCTTCTAAAAGTCCATCGGCAACGGTACCATCAAGCTTTTCTCAGAGGTCATCAGATTTCTTAAATTCATTGATTTAAAAATAAGTTATTTTTAGGGATTTAAAAAAATAATAATTCCAAATGTGTTGATCGTGGGCTGATCTCACAACACTGGCAGGACGGTTTCCTGCACAGAAAACCCACATTTGTTTTTCCATTGAAATCTGCCAAACGCAGGAAATCGCCATGTGACCGGGAGGAAAACGCAACCAGTCCTTTACAAATCTCATAATTTTCGAGATTTTGCTGAATTTTAAAAATGGAAATGGACGTTTATTCCAGAACGTTTCTGCCCAAGAACAGCGGATCCAGCCAAAAACAGGCAGAGCCACCGAACGCCAGCAGCTGCCGGCGCCCAGCTCGGCTTCGCCCTTGTCCTCACATCCAAAGCAAAGCCCAATTCTTTCTTTCTTTGGCCACAAAACAGGAGAAGCCAACGTGCAGCAGCCTTTTCCTCAGTGACACATACTCCAAAGGCCAATAACACTGCTGAATAATAATAAAAAAAGGCATGTTATCACTTACCGAGGACGGCAAGCCAGGAGGGACCTTCCGCACCTTTTTTGTGTGAATGTCTAAAAGAAAGAAAAAGAGAAAACAATAAAACACATGAGGGCTTTTACCAGGCCCAGTGCTTTTATTTCCACTGGAAAAGGAGCTTCTGGTTCGATTTCTATGAATTTAATCGATCAGCCGAGGAGAAAAGAACAAGGCCACTTTTCCCACCACTATTGAAACATTTACAAAGAGAGTTTTATGGCAAACAAGCGCGACACCGTAAGATGCAGCAAATCAAAAGCTGAGACACAAAGAGGAGTGACTTGCCTTTCTCCCCTTTTGGTTTGATAAAAGCAAAGAGGGCAGCTTTTTATATGTTTATATTATTTTCAGGGTTTCTCTCAAGGAGAGCGAGGGAGCAATCTATCAACGGGAAGGCGACACTTTGAGAGAAATGAAAGAGTTGTTTTGGGGGGGGGTGGCCCGTAGTTCTAAGTTGTAGCGTGTGTTTGTGTGCTCTCAAGGCTAAAGCTACCAAGGCTACGTGGCGGCCACTATTGTCCGCCATTCTAAAAGACTTCCCTGTATTTTTTTCCTTAAGCAGCCCTATTTGAAACACACTCACATGCGCGCGCAAACAGGATGGTCACACACTCACAATGCTCAGCCTTCTAAAGAAACAGCCGTGTTTATGAAAACACACAGCAGCTGTTAACGCGGGATCGGTTCTGCTGAAAATGTTCTCCTGAGGTCACTGATAAAAAATTTCAGCTTGGACAATATAAAAACCAAATTGGGGTCCTGCTCATTTCCAGCACCTTTACTGTCATAAACAGAGCAATTTTACACTTAATTAATATTAAAGCTGTGGAGGAAAATAAACAAACTTTTTAGTGGAACCATATTTTAAGTATTTATTTATTTATTTTTTACATTTTATCTAAAATTTACAGTTGCTGAAATTATACTAAATCTAAATTTTGACATCTGAAGCCAAATCATGAAACACCACACGGAGAATTTCAGACATAGGAAAGTAAAAACGGATCTGATGTTTGTATCTGTATCAGTTTGACATCAGCACTTTTAGCTTTTAAATCGCATCCCGTTAGAGGTTGTGAGGAAATAAAAGGTAACTTTAATTTAATCATGTTGGGTTTTGCGTACTGTGTTTTGACAGGAAACAGAAATAAAATATTGATTTCTTTGCAAAGACTAAAGATAAAAGTGCTAAATACAGCGATGATGTCGCCGTTAATGATGCAACTACTGTGCTAAATGTCATCACAGGTGTTGGCAATGTGTGTGTGGTGTGTGTATGGTGTGTGTCTGGTGTGTGTTTTGTCTGTGTATGGTGTGTGTGGTGTGTGTATTGTGTGTATGGTGTGTGCACAGCGTGTGTCTGGTGTGTGTGTTTGTGTGTGGTGTGTGTATGATGTGTGTGGGGTGTGTATGGTGTGTGCCTGGTGTGTGTGTGATGTGTGTCTGGTCTGTGTATGGTGTGTGTGGTGTGTCTGATGTGTGTATTGTGTGTGTGGTGTGTGCGCAGTGTGTGTCTGGTGTGTGTATGGTGTCTGTCTGGTCTGTGCATGGTGTGTGTGGTGTGTCTGGTGTGTGCATTGTGTGTGTGGTGTGTGCACAGTGTGTGTCTGGTGTGTGTGTAGTGTGTGTCTGGTCTGTGTATGGTGTGTGTGGTGTGTGTATTGTGTGTGTGTGTGTGTGTGTGTGTGTGTGTGTGTGTGTGTGTGTGTGTGTGTGTGTGTGTGTGTGGTGTGTCTCACCCAGGGTGTCCATAGGCAGTGTTCTCCGACGCTGGTTGGAGCTGTAATGCTGGTAATACTGACCGGCCGGCTTGGTGGGTGAGGCTGCACCTGGACTCCCCAAACCCAACTCACCACCCAATATCGACTGGTTGAAGGACAGACAGACAGACAGACAGACAGACAGACAGACAGACAGACAGACAGACAGACAGAGAGAGAAAGTATTAATTAGGCAGGATGTGAACAGAGATGTTGTTCTAAACTGTGCTGCAGGAAGGATTTATAATAATGTGTATAGCCTGTTCATAGGAAAGCGTCTTATTATGGCGAAACCATAAACAACGTTTGCATTTTCACACCCCCCGCAGCAGCGCAGCCTCCACTTTGCTGCCAAACGTCTAACCTTCCTCTCATTGCGTCGACGCCTTGCCGCTGACTTAAAATGGCGTCGCACGCAAGTGGGTCCCAGCTTCTCTGGAGAACGTTTGTGGATAATCGAATGAAGCGGAGGCAATCTCGCACGAGACGGAAACAGAGCGTAACAGTCCGATGGAAGGCAGCGCAGATCAGAGCTGGAGTCCACGTTGTTGCAGAACAAAAGGTTGAATATGAGGTGCAGCAGGTCCCCCACATCTCTGCACAATGCAGGAAGGCCAAAGTAATAGATAGATAGATAGATAGATAGATAGATAGATAGATAGATAGATAGATAGATAGATAGATAGATAGATAGATAGATAGATAGATAGATAGATAGATAGATAGATAGATAGATAGATAGATAGATAGATAGATAGATAGATAGATAGATAGATAGATAGATAGATAGATAGATAGATAGATAGATAGATAGATAGATAGATAGATAGATAGATATTTTTTAGTTTTTTTGGAGAGGAGGCCGGACACATTTTTATTAGCCTTAAAATATTTCGATAAATGCGTTAAATTCCCTTTTATGTTCAACTGTTTCATTCTTGACGGTTGAGAGGCACCCAGACAAAAGAGAAGAAGAGTGAACCGATAAAGGTTTGATTTCGGCAGAACCGGTGGCAGAGAACGCGCGTGTGTGTAATGGTATTTACCTCATGCTGGCGGCTGTTGGAGAACCAAGCAGGCTCCCGGTCCAACCTGTCTTCAGAGCCGAGCTCACTGCGACTCTGTTTACCGCTCAAACTAAGAACACCAATCACACATTGTCCGGCTAATTAAGTTCAATAAGTTGGCAGCAACAAGTGACGTCTGGGTGGGGATAAAGGACGGCGAGGACGGAGGGTCCGGCTTTTTTTGTGAGGTAAAACTGAGAGGAGAGGTGAAAAACAACTGTCCAAACTTTAGACTCAAGCAGAACTCCTTAAAGGAAAGGTCTGATTTTATTTTTTCTCAGGGAGATTTACCGTTAATTAATTAGTGCTTGGTGTGTTAAAAGCAAAGGGCGGAGAAGCGTGTTGGGGCCGTTCGGAGGGCTAATCTGAATTCTGATCAGCACGTCCGTCCTATCCGTGACTGAAAACAAGAGTTAGCTTGGCACTGCTGGGCTGAGGACAGCTTTTCTCATGCTAAACAGGACCTAAGTAGGCCAATTACAGGGCCAGCCACGGTCTCCCAGCTTTTCTCTGGCTTAAAACAAAAGGACCCTTGTCTTAAATAAAGTCACTCACACACACAGAGTCAGACACAAAGGCACACACACACTGTCCCACACCAATTCAGCCATCCTTCCACTGGGTGTGTGCGTGTATGTGTGTCATTGGGGGTAAAAGGGGGTTTCCACTAAAACAAAAAAGGTCTCATTGATTGTGGCCCTTTTCTTTCTTTTCTGTCTTTGTCTGTGTTATTTCTCCTCGAACATCGAGCCAGGCCGGTCCAGGACCGTCTCTCCGGCAACCAATAGACACACCAAATACTCTGTCTGTCTCTCCGTCTGCATCTGTACCTGTTTGTCTCCATCACATGTCAAATATTATAATATTACTATTGTAAAAGTGACAAACTCAACTCTTCAAACAATATCTGTCCACACTTGCCAGTCGGACACAGTCAGAGCCTATCAAAGCCCTGCGGTGTCCCTGAATGTCAAAATTCATCTAAAATAAAGAAAATAAAGCCAGTGTTTCAGCCTGGGCCCTCTAACAAGGAAGCGCAGTGACGTTGACGTATTACACCGTGAAAACAGGTGTCATTTTGGGATGAAGTTAATGGGTCGGGTGCGTTTATAGGACTCATGTCCTGAGCCACAAGCAAGAGGTTCCTCTGCAAACACAACTGTTGTGCTAAACACTTAAATAGTTGTTGTGTGGAAAACACAGCAAGGATGAGTGAGTGAACGGGCAACGGCCAATGATTATGAAGAGATGTCGGATCAATGAGCCTAAATTCCAGATTATCCTTCACGTAAAAAAACTGCCAACATGTTGCGGAAAAAAAGATTTTCCACATAAAATGTATGAATAATGAAATTATTCTGGTTGACCCAAAAGTTAAAAGTTAACCCTCTGAAGCATGAGAGAGATGGAGATATAGAGACTGAAAGAGCGAGTGAGACAGAGACAAAGAGAGAGAGGAGAGAGAGAGTTTCTCGGAGCTGCGCTGCAGAACGCAGCTGCTCACGGAGACGATATTAACTAAGATAGATTAGAAACAGAAAAAGACACATGGGACAAGAGGGAAAAGAAAGTCTGAGGAGGAGAGAGAGAGACGTGGAAAAGCTGATACAGAGAAGAGCTGGACAAACAGGCAGATGAAAATAGGAGAATCAAACATTTGGAAGGCTGACTGGGGAGCATCATAGAGCAGTTACTGCTATGATACAATCTGTGTGGAGATAAAAGCAACAAAGACAAAAATCAGACAGATAATTAGGTTTGGACATTTGTTGATAATGTCTAGTGTCTGAGCTTTTTATAGGAAAAAGCCTTCCAGCTTTTCATGACACAACTCCAGTCTTTTGTTTTGTCAGACAAGTGTCGTAGCTGCTTCATTCTAAAGCTGACAAATAAAGATCTTTGGCGCGAAACACAGACGTTTCACATTGTCCTTCCTGTTTCTGTCTCCTAAATTTACTCCAACCTTCTGCTGTCATGTGACTGAGAAAATAAAATGTGCAGATGCCATCAATTTCAAAGAGAAAGAGATAGAGAAATGGAGGGAGGGAGGGAGAGAGGGAGAGAGGGAGAGAGGAGGGAGATAGAGGGAGGGAGAGAAGGCAGGAAGAAGTCATTAATTACCAGGAAGTGCTGGCGAGGCAGCGGCGCACCTGTACGCCAGCTTCACTCCAGCTGACACACGTATAGATATACACACCTGCACACACACACACACACACACACACACATGCTCACACTCCTCTGGGAGTGACAGCCTGAGGCTATAACCAGAGGAACCAGGCAAAGCTGATGCAAAATGTGGACCCGCCGAAGAGTTTAACTGCGTATCCGAGCAACAGCTCAAATATGGAGGCGATGTCGTTATTTTCCCACTGTTTTTAAAGTAGAAATGTTCACATTCTTGTCCCAATTATATGTTAATTAATTTTCTTTAAATTGGCTGATGGATTAATTGTCGTCTGCGTGGAATTACACATCGTCATTAAAGGCGTGCGGTGTTGCTATCACTTTAGCGACTCCGCTGAGAATTGTTACACTGAAATTAACACGCCGGAGGATCCTGAGGCACCACGAACCAGACTGTCCACATAAAGGAGCACAATCAGCTGTTCACCGTAGTGAACTGGTATCACTGAGGCCAGTGCGTGCATGTGTGTGTGTGTGTGTGTGTGTGTGTGTGTGTGGTAACACCTAATTTGCCTCCTGTAACTTTTAGTCCTAGAAAACTGCTTTATCTGAAGGACACACCCTTTAGAATATTTAAAGGATTAAGGCTTAAATAGTTTTTTTTTAAAAACCATATTAAAGAGGACTAAAAAGATGAAGAAACAGAAACTGGTAAAGTATCACTGTAGCAGCAGATTTAGTCACCTTGAACAAAGCGCTCCGCTGCCATGGTTACAGACTAATAACAGCAGTTATCAAAGCAGCATCAACAATTTATTAATTTACAACAACCAGGTGCATTATGTGATGCAGTCGGGTTGGTCAGCTGACACTGAGAGTGAGGCAGCCAATCAACACCCAGAAGACTCATGACAACACAGAGGAGCCAATCGCATCCTCCGAAACACCAGCTGCTCAATCACAGCCTGAGAAGTGACGGATTGACTCGCAAATGACACACGCACGCACACACACACACACACACACACACACACACACACACACACACACACACACACAGAATTTAAAGCATTTTTCCTTAATTAGAGCTCAACGTTCAGTTTGACAAATAAATAGCAATCATTTAAGAACACTAAGAGCTGAATCAGACAGCAAATTACACTCGACTATATCTGGCAGCAGCCTGTACACCGCTACACAAGAGAGGACGACTGGAAACTGCACATAGACTCAAGCTTTTTATACCTGCTCCTCGCAGATAGAGGAAATCGTCACAGCTACGAAGAATAAAATGTTAACAAAGTCGAGTAGTAAAGGACTGAGGAAGCGAGACATAGATTTGTATACCATAAAAGAGTTAAGTTAGGAGGATAAGTTGAGGGAAAATATGAGAAGGAAGAATATAAATATTGAAAGACAGAGTTGGAGGAAGACCGATGTAGGGATAGAAAAAGGCAAGAAATAAACACAGAGAAATAGAAGTGGAATAGAAAACAATATCAAGGGTCTCAGGGATGAATGGTAAATGGAATATTTACTGAGATTAGGTTTTCTTCATCCACTTCCTACTTTTAAAAACATAGATTTATCCATTTCAGTCCAATCATTATACTTCTGTTCAAGTTTGAAATAATTTATAGAAACCTGTATAACAGTGTAAAAGAGAAATAAAGGAGTAAATTCAGAGCAAGAGGTCAAGAATGAGAAAGAAAAGGAGATGATAAGAGAAAATGCAATGGCTGAAGCAAACAAGTCAAGTCAGCAAGACCTGATGGATGGGAAGAAGAGCAGAGAAAGGAAGAAAGGAAGCCAGAATGATTGAAGAAGAAAGGGGAGGAGATGGGAATAAATGAATGATAGATGGAGAGACAGATATATATTTAGAGATGAAACAAGAGATGAAAAGGGAATGTAAGAAAGTTCTCCCTGCGGTGCCATATTGAACTGATCACTCCATCAGTCCCAGCTGCTTTTACTTTGTAGTCGTGGATACATTTTAGCCATTATAGCAGGAACAAACACAGAGCAGAGTCAAGGAACAAAAACAGACTCTGCTTTTGAACTAATCACGTCAGTAGGGTGCAACTGATCTGCTGTCAGAGAACCTCCGACAGGCAAGTCAAGAGAACAAAAGTTCCCCCAAAACAGACCCCAGGTTTAACCACCACCAAAGCAGAAATCACCAGAATTACCATGGTGACACGCCACACCATAGACTATTATAGATATATTTCCTACATTTATAGACTTTACACACACACACATATATATATATATATATATGTGTGTGTGTATGTGTGTGTGTATATATACACATGTATATTTATATATATATATAGTGGTTATCCTACAAGATGGCTACAAGATGACAGGACAGAGGTGCCCAAGAAATATAACAAACTGTCCACAACTGAGGGACTGGAGACTGCTAAGCAAAGACTCACAGCCCTGGCTACTCGACTAAAGAGGTACACAAGAGAAGTGGAGGCAAGGAGAATAAACAGTCCAGCTAAATCCAGGTGAGACTGAGCAATACTGGAAGAGTATCCGGTAGAAAGAGGCAATGCACAACACTAATACCCAATGGCTACAAGACCTACACTTAAGAGCACAGCCAACTTCCAGAACAGGACCCAGTAGTCATCACCTTAGCAGACATCCAAACAAGAGTGTCCAAAATGAAGAGCTAGACAGCACCAGGTGCCGATAAGACCCACGCCTACTGGCTTAAGAAGCTGACTGCACTCCATGACCGCCCGGCAGCACAGATGAACCAGCTGCTAACATCAGGGACCCACCCAGCGTGGCTAACCCAGGGCCGGAGAGTCCTCATAATGAAGGACCCCCAGAAGGGCACAATACCATCCAACTACCGGCCCATAACCTGCCTCAGCACCACATGGAAGTTCCTATCAGGCATTGTAGCGGCTAAGATCAGTAGGCACATAGAGCAATACATGAGCAGAGCACAGAAAGGAATAGGCAACAACACCAAAGGTGCCAAGCACCAGCTACTGGTTGACAGGGTAATCGTCAAGGCCTGTAGGACGTGGTACCAACTTGTGCTCTGCCTGGATTGATTACAAGAAAGCCTATGACTCAGTGCCGCACACATTGATGGATGACATCAAGCTGTATGCCAAGAACGAGCGTGACATTGACTCACTGATTCACCTCACTAGGATCTACAGCAAAGGCGGATAATATCTAGAAGAGGAGAGGTGATCACAACTGATGGGGTTGAACTACCTGAAGGGAACATCAAAGATGTGCAGAACAGCTACAAATTCCTGGGGATCCTGCAGGCAAATGGTAACCATGAGGAGGCAGCTAGGAGGTCATCCACAGCTAGATACCTACAGAGGTTAAGGCAGATCCTGAAAAGTCAGCTGAATGGTAAGCATAAGATCCAGGCCATAAACACCTACGCCCTGCCAGTAATCAGATACCCTGCTGGCATAATACCCTGGCCACTGGAAGAGATACAAGCCACTGACATCAAGACAAGGAAGCTCCTCACCATGCACGGAGGGTTTCACCCCAAGTCCAGTGTCCTGAGGCTGTACACGAAGCAAAAGGAAGGGGGCCGAGGACTAGTAAGTGTCTGAACGACTGTCCAGGAGGAAACAACAAGCCTCCAAGAATACATCAAGAAGATGGCCCCCACTGACCCACTGCTGAGTGAATGTCTCAAGCAACAAAAGCCCACCAAGGAGGAGGAACCTGAGGGGCTATCATGGAAGGACAAGCCCATGCATGCAATGTACCACCAACAAATTGAGGAAGTGGCTGATATCGAGAAAACTTACCAGTGGCTGGAAAAGGCTGGACTGAAAGACAGCACAGATGCACTAATCATGGCTGCACAAGAACAGGCCCTGAGCACCAGAGCAATAGGGGCCAGGGTCTACCATACCAGACAAGACCCCAGGTGCAGCCTGTGTGGAGACAGTCCAACGTATCATTGGACCTGAGACAGTCCAACATATCACAACAGGGTGCAAGATGTTGTCAGGCAAGTCATAGATGGAGCAGCATAACCAGGTGGTGGGCATAGTGTACAGGAACATCTGCACTGAGTTTGGACTGGAGGTCCCAGGGTCCAGGTGGGAGACACCCCGAAAGTGCTAAAGAACAAGCAGGCCATTCTGTGGGACTTGCAGATCCAGACTGACAAGATGGTGGTGACCAATCAGCCTGACATAGTGGTGGTAGATAAGGCAGTGGTGGTGATAGATGTAGCAATCCCGAGTGATAGCAACATCAGGAAGAAAGAACACGAGAAGCTGGAGAAATACCAAGATTTGAAAGAGGAGATAGAGAGAATGTGGGGTGTGAAAGCAACAGTGGTCCCAATAGTGATTGGGACACTAGCGGCAGTAACACCCAACCTGAGTAGATGGCTCCAACAGATACCAGGAACCACACCAGAGATCTCTGTCCAGAAGACCACAGTCCTAGGAACAGCTAAGATCCTGCGCAGAACCCTCAGACTCCCAGGCTTCTGGTAGAGGACCCGAGTCTGAAAGAGGCACCGCTCAGGAGGCTGAGGAAGAGATTTTTTTTCAATATATGTATATAAATATATAAATTTAGTACACTTGAACAAGCTCCACCACACAGTGCACGCTTGTGTGTGTGGGGGTGATCAATAGTTACAGAGATGTCATTAACTGAGGACCACAAATGACTCTAAATGACAGTGAAGAGTCTCTGTGGTCCAACAGTGGGATCCAGTTAATGCGTGTATGTGTGTGTGTGTGTGTATGTGTGTGTGTGTGTGTGTGTGTGTGTGTGTGCGTGTGGTATCTGCTGAGCTATCATTAACATTCAGATCTCGTTAATATTCAATCACCAGTAATAAAGGTGATAGATAAAGTGAGATATTGTCTCAACGTGCGGAAAACAGAAACCAAAACTACCTCCATACTTCTAGTTCAACAGGAAATCCTCTGATTCACGTGCGTACGTCACACCTGCATTCAGACCAACGTATTGTATGCCAAATATAACAGGAGCATGGAACATTTTGAGACTCCCGAACATTCTAGCTCTTCCCAATTTAGGTTTTTCATTCAATTATATACAGAAACAGAACAAGCATATTCAGATATTTGACACGAGGCTGAAGTGAGAGGACCAGACGATCAGGCCGTCAATAAACCGATATCAGGTGCTGAGGAGGGAGACATGATGACCCTCCATCACGAGAGGCACGAAATAATGTACAGCAACACTGCAGATAGGAGCTGTGCTACTGCATATCAACAACATTGAGAAGAGCTGAAGAGCTGAAATAAGGAATGAGACACGACGATGGTGACAGATGCTCCACAATCACAACAGTGTGTCAGCAGAGAGGCCCGCAGGGCAAAGGTCAGTGTGTTTAGAGAGCCCTCAGAGTGTGTGAAGGACCCGTTCAACTCACTGAAGACTGATGAGAACTATTGAGGAGGGAGAGGAGGAGGAGGAGGAGGACACACCTGCTGCTGCAGACCGCGCTGCACATTCCAGCCATGAAATTAATCCTGAGAGGAGCTCAGAAGTTCCATTAACATGACACAGTTTGGAATTTCCATATTATTGAATCACATTAGAGGTTGAGAGTTGAGTGTAAAGGTATGGATATAGAACGCTATATACAGATATACAATTTATATATTTATATATGTCTGCTTAAATGTAAATGTGTGTGTGTTTGTGTGTGAGGGGGTGGGGGGGTTAAACCTGCATTTTTATAAGTGAATGCATACTTCTAAGCTCTTAAAACTTCAAAACAGAGCATTACACTTTCCTAACTGACTTTCTAACTGACTAACAAATGCACACACATGCATGCACACACACACAAACACACACACACACACAATAGCATATAGTATATACAATGTAGAAATATGTAGAAAACAGCTCATCAATCAGGGTAAATGCAAAAGAGCTTCTGTGGTTGTTAAACATGAAGCAGGTGGACAGTGTGTGTGTGTGTGTGTGTGTGTGTGTGTGTGTGTGTGTGTGTGTGTGTGTGTGTGTGTGTGTGTGTGTGTGTAAGCTGTTGTTAGGGGAGTTCAGGTGACACCTC